>NW_023495968.1:0-65667 GCF_904425465.1 Colossoma macropomum | reverse complement strand
GTTTACTCAAGCACACAAAAACCAATAACAAAGTCAAAAACAGTCCAGAAGTCAAAAAACCAGAAAAGATCACAAAAACAGCAGAGGTACCAAAGGGAGATCAAAAGCAGAGTCCAAGAGTTCAGAAAAGGGTCTAAATAATCCAATGACGGCAGTCCTAGTAGAAACAAGGCTTGGTATGCAGATGAGACTGGCAATACTTCGCAGTGAGCCAGTGTACTGAGGATCCTTATATAGGAAGGATAACAAGCTGCAGGTGAGAAGGGTCAGGGTTGAACTGGGAGGCACGTCAGTATTCAGGTGATGCTGACCTCTGGTGGCGAGTGTGGTTGTCACACCTGACAGAACCCCCCCCCAAGGCGGCTGCACCAGCAGGCGCATCAGACCTGCGACAAGGACGACCCCTAGTGCGAGGGGCTGGACGATCCGGATGGGCCCTGTGGAAGTCAGTGATGAGGGAAGGATCAAGGATGTCATCTGCAGGGACCCAGCAGCGTTCCTCCGGACCATAGCCTTCCCAATCCACCAGGTACCACATCCGGCTTCCACGGCGACGAGAATTCAAGAGGGCATGCACCGTGTACGCATATCCCCCATCCACTTCTAGTGGGGGGGGGGCCCGTCATCAGAGGCCAGCACATCACCTGTAGAGGAAACAGGCTTCAGGAGAGAGACATGAAAAGATGGGGAGATGCGGTAATGTGGGGGCAACTCAAGGCGGTAGGTAACAGGGTTAATCCTACGCAAGACAGAAAAAGGACCAATATACCTAGGCTCAGCTTCTTGCAGGGTAGTCGCAGTTTCAAATCACGTGTGGAGAGCCATACCTTTTGCCCTGGACAGAAGGTGGGAGTGTTGCCGCGTCTGTGATCTGCGTGGATTTTCTGCTGACGGATTGCTCTTTGGAGCCGTACATGTGCTGAGTTCCAAACCCCCTCACTCCTCCTCATCCAGTCGTCAACTGCCGGCACTTCAGACGGCTCACCTGACCAGGGAAATAATGGGGGTTGAAAGCCTAGCACGCACTGAAACGGAGACAGGCCTGTAGAGGAATGTAATAGGGAATTCTGTGCATATTCTGCCCAGGGAAGAAAACGGCTCCAGTCGTGCTGGTTGCCACTGCAGTAAGAGCGCAAATAACGGCCTATTTCTTGATTCAGCCTCTCCACTTGTCCATTGGACTGAGGGTGGTAGCCGGAAGTGAGACTGACGTTAATATTCAGCAATTTGCAAAATTCCTTCCATACATGTGAAGTAAACTGAACCCCCCTATCAGAAACAATATCCTCGGGCAGCCCGTAAAAACGAAATACTTCATGGAAGAGCCTCTCCGCCGTCTCCAAGGCAGACGGTAACTTTTTGAGGGGAATCAATCTGCAGGCTTTGGAAAATCGGTCTATGACCACTAAAATTGCCGTGTTACCATTAGAGGGAGGTAGATCTGTCAAGAAATCCACAGCTATGTGCGACCAGGGGCGATGTGGGACAGGAAGAGGCATAAGGCGCCCAGCAGGGCATTGACGGGGTGTTTTACTTCTAGCACAAACTGAACATGACTTGACAAAATTCGTCACGTCAGTGGATAAACTGGGCCACCAGAAAGTGTTCCGGACCAAGGAAATCGTTCGGGTGATACCAGGATGACCCGAGCTCAAAGATGAGTGCACCCACTGCACCACATTACTTCGAAGGTTAACAGGAACATAGACTTTGTCAGCTGGACATGTTGGGGGTGCTGGGTCATTGTTTTGAGCTCTCCTAATTTCTTCCATACAATCCCAAGAAATTGGGGCAACAATACACGAAGGGGATATTATGGGGTCTGTACAGCTGGGCTTTTCCTCAGAATCATGTTGGCGGGAGAGAGCGTCAGCCTTGCCATTCTTAGATCCAGGTCTATATGTTAAAGTGAAATTGAAGCGTGTAAAGAATAATGCCCACCGGGCCTGGCGAGAATTTAGACGTTTTACTGATTTAATGTACTCCAAGTTTCTATGATCTGTGAAAATGGTGAAAGGGTGGGCAGCGCCTTCAAGCCAGTGCCTCCATTCCCTCAAAGCCGCTGCAACAGCCAACAATTCACGATTGCCCACGTCATAATTTCGCTCGGCAGGATTAAGTTTTCTGGAATAGAACGCACAGGGGTGGAGTTTAGCGGGGTCCCCATGTTTTTGGGAAAGAACAGCTCCGATCCCAGTCTCAGATGCGTCCACTTCCACCAGAAAAGGAAGGGAGGGGTCAGGGTGGCAGAGAATCGGAGCAGTCGTGAAGCTCCGTTTGAGTGAGTCAAATGCCGAATCGGCTCCGGCTGACCAGTTCAATTTTTTTGCATTGCCTTGCAGTAAAGAGGTGAGGGGAGCGGCTATCATGCTGAAGCCTTTGATGAATCGCCTATAAAAGTTTGCTAAAACCCAAGAAGCGCTGCAGTTCTTTTAACAGATTTGGGTCGCGGCCACTGAGTCACTGCTTTCAGTTTCGATTCATCCATTTTGACTCCCTGCGCGCAGATGATATACCCCAGAAATGATACCACAGGCTTATGAAACTCACACTTTTCCAATTTCACATACAGATTGTGACTCTGGAGGCGTTGTAGCACCATCTTGACATGAGTGATGTGTTCAGTGAGTGAGGGGGAGTAAACAAGAATGTCGTCAATATAGACTATTACCCACTTATTGAGTATGTCTCTGAATACATCATTTATGAAAGATTGGAACACCGCCGGGGCATTTGCCAGCCCGTACGGGACCACCTGGTACTCATAATGGCCAGTTGTAGTACTAAAAGCCGTTTTCCATTCGTCACCTGGCTTGATATGTATCAAATTGTATGCGCTCCGGAGGTCCAGTTTGGTGAATATGGTGGCTTTTCTTAGCTGTTCGATGGCTGACGGGACTAAAGGTAAGGGGATAGCGGTATTTCACTGTTATCGCATTGAGTCCTCGATAGTCTATACATGGTCTCAATCCTCCATCCTTTTTTTCAACAAAGAAAAAACCCGCGGATTCGGGAGAGGTAGAAGGGCGGATGTAACCCAATTTCAGAGCTTCCTCCACATATTCTTCCATGGCTTGAGTCTCTGGAACAGACAGGGGGTAAACACGACTCTTAGGGGGTATGGTACCAGGAAGCAGGTCATTGGCACAGTCAATGTCTCTGTGGGGTGGAAGAGCTGCAGCCTTGGTTTTACTAAAAACTGAGGAGAACTCTGTATATTCAACAGGAAGTGGCACTTTTATTGCAGTATCGGGACTTTCAACAGAAGTCGTTAAACATGGTAAGGTCATGCAGTGGGAAAAACAGAAGGGGCTCCATTTCTCTAATTCACCGTTGGGCCAGGATATTGTGGGGTTGTGAGTAGATAGCCAGGGGAACCCAAGAACTATGGGATTTTCAGGAGAGGGAATGGCTAACAGTGACATACTCTCTGAGTGCAAAATTCCTGTGACAACGTTTAAAAGAGGAGTGGCAGCTAGGATCTGACCAGAGCCAAGGGGCTTTCCCATCCAGCCCTTTAACTGTCAGAGGTGATTTTATTTTGTGGAGGGGAATGTGAAGTCTGGTTGCAAGGTCTTGGTCTATAAAGTTTCCGGCAGCTCCAGAATCAATCAGCGCTGGGAGAGAAAGACGGTGAGAGCCCCAGATTAGTGTTACGGGTAGAGTGAGTTTGCGACTTTCAATAGGAGAATAGATAGTCTCACTCACCCGTTTGGGATTCTTGAGAGTGGGACAGTCACCTTTAAAGTGTCCTTGCTGGCCACAGTAAAAGCAAAGACCCTCGCGCATGCGTCTTAGCCATTCTTCGGGGGTGAGCTGCACACGACCAATCTCCATGGGCTCCGGCGCAGACTGAACGGCGGAAGGGATAGTAGAGGAGCTGGTGATGGGACGGCGTCTGGAACGAATAAGGTTGTCCAAGGTGATGGACAATTGGATAAAATCCGAAAGGCTATTGTCACTGTCTCGACATGCCAGTTCTGCTTGAAGGGCTTCATTGAGGCTACGGCGGTACACAGCTTTTAAAGATTTCTCGTCCCATCTGGCCTCAGCAGCGAGAGTGCGGAAGTGTAAAGCGTGCTCCGCTGCTGTCTTGTTCCCCTGCTTGAGGGATAGTAAAAGCTCTCCAGGATCTTTACCGCAAACGGGCTGATCAAAAACCTCCTGAAACACACGTTCGAAGTTAGCATATGTGGAGGAATCAGGCACTTGAGCTTGCCACATAGCTGTAGCCCAGGAGAGAGCTTTACCAGTGAGCAGGGACATAACAAAAGCTGTTTTGGATGAGTCTGTGGGAAAGGCTGTAGGGGCACGAGAAAAATAAACCGAGCACTGCAATAGAAATCCTTTACACAGACCAGGGGAACCATCATATTTATCAGGAAGGGCTAGCTTGACAGAAGGGAGTGACGTGTCTGAGGGAGGTGGGGAAAGCTGTACTGGAGGCTGCGGGGAGACTTGAGCAGACGGGGTGGCTTGAGCAGACAGAGGGGCTGAAATCTGAAGGTTACGAACCACATGGAGCAATTCGTCAAGGGTATTGGTGAGGTGAACTAGTTGTTGGGCATGAGAGCCCAATAGTTGACCCTGAGCCGAAACAGCAGCATGGAGATTAAACGGGTCTTCTGGATTCTGGGTTGGCGAAGTATTCTGTAAGGAAGACTCTTCAGATTGATTAGAATCCAGACAGCCGTTTACTCAAGCACACAAAAACCAAAGATCAGAGTCAGAAACAGTCCAGAAGTCAAAAAACCAGGAAAGATCACAAAACAGCAGAGGTACAAACGGGAGATCAAAAAGCAGGGTCCAAGAGTTCAGAAAAGGGTCTAAATAATCCAATATCAGCAGTCCAGTTGAAACAAGGCTTGGTATGCAGACAAAACTGGCAATACTTCGCAGTGAGCCAGTGTACTGAAGATCTTTATATAGGAAGGTAAACAAGCTGCAGGTGAGAAGGGTCAGGGTTAAACTGGGAAGCATGTCAGTATTCAGGTGATGCTGACCTCTGGTGGCGAGGGTGGTTATCACACCTGACAGAACCCCCCCCAAGGCGGCTGCTCCAGCAGGCGCATCAGACCTGCGACGAGGACGACCCCTAGTGCGAGGGGCTGGGCGATCCGGATGGGCCCTGTGGAAGTCAGTGATAAGGGAAGGATCAAGGATGTCATCTGCAGGGACCCAGCAGCGTTCCTCCGGACCATAGCCTTCCCAATTCACCAGGTACCACATCCGGCTTCCCCAGCAACGAGAATTCAAGAGGGCACGCACCGTGTACGCATATCCCCCATCCACTTCCAGTGGGGGGGGGGTCCGTCATCAGAGGTCAGCACATCACCTGTAGAGGAGACAGGCTTCAGGAGAGAGACATGAAAAGATGGGGAGATGCGGTAATGTGGGGGTAACTCAAGGCGGTAGGTGACAGGGTTAATCCTATGCAAGACAGGAAAAGGACCAATATACCTAGGGCTCAGCTTCTTGCAGGGTAGTCGCAGTTTCAAATCCCGAGTGGAGAGCCATACCTTTTGCCCCGGACAGAAGGTGGGTGTGTTGCTGCGTCTGCGATCTGCGTGGATTTTCTGCTGGCGGATTGCCCTTTGGAGCCGAACATGTGCTGAGTTCCAAACCCCCTCACTCCTCTTCATCCAGTCGTCGACTGCCGGCACTTCAGACGGCTCACCTGACTAGGGAAATAATGGGGGTTGAAAGCCTAGCACGCACTGAAATGGAGACAGGCCTGTAGAGGAATGTAATAGGGAATTCTGTGCATATTCTGCCCAGGGAAGAAAACGGCTCCAGTCGTGCTGGTTGTCACTGCAGTAAGAGCGTAAATAACAACCTATTTCTTGGTTCAACCTCTCCACTTGTCCATTAGACTGAGGGTGGTAGCCGGAAGTGAGACTGACGGCAGCGCCTTCAAGCCAGTGCCTCCATTCCTCCAAAGCTGCTGTAACAGCCAACAATTCACAATTGCCCACGTCATAATTTCACTCGGCAGGATTAAGTTTTCTGGAATAGAACGCACAGGGGTGGAGTTTAGAGGGGTCCCCATGTTTTTGAGAAAGAACAGCTCCGATCCCAGTCTCAGATGCGTCTACTTCCACCAGAAAAGGAAGGGAGGGGTCAGGGTGGCAGAGAATCGGAGCAGTCGTGAAGCTCCGTTTGAGTGAGTCAAATGCTGAATCGGCTCCGGCTGACCAGTTCAATTTTTTTGCATTGCCTTGCAGTAAAGAGGTGAGGGGAGCGGCTATCATGCTGAAGCCTTTGATGAATCGCCTATAAAAGTTTGCTAAACCCAAGAAGCGCTGCAGTTCTTTTACAGATTTGGGTCGCGGCCACTGAGTCACTGCTTTCAGTTTCGATTCATCCATTTTGACTCCCTGCGCGCAGATGATATACCCCAGAAATGATACCACAGGCTTATGAAACTCACACTTTTCCAATTTCACATACAGATTGTGACTCTGGAGGCGTTGTAGCACCATCTTGACATGAGTGATGTGTTCAGTGAGTGAGGGGGAGTAAACAAGAATGTCGTCAATATAGACTATTACCCACTTATTGAGTATGTCTCTGAATACATCATTTATGAAAGATTGGAACACCGCCGGGGCATTTGCCAGCCCGTACGGGACCACCTGGTACTCATAATGGCCAGTTGTAGTACTAAAAGCCGTTTTCCATTCGTCACCTGGCTTGATATGTATCAAATTGTATGCGCTCCAGAGGTCCAATTTGGTGAATATGGTGGCTTTTCTTAGCTGTTCGATGGCTGACGGGACTAAAGGTAAGGGATAGCGGTATTTCACTGTTATCGCATTGAGTCCTCGATAGTCTATACATGGTCTCAATCCTCCATCCTTTTTTTCAACAAAGAAAAAACCCGCGGATTCGGGAGAGGTAGAAGGGCGTATGTAACCTAATTTCAGAGCTTCCTCCACATATTCTTCCATGGCTTGAGTCTCTGGAACAGACAGGGGGTAAACATGACTCTTAGGGGGTATGGTATCAGGAAGCAGGTCATTGGCACAGTCAATGTCTCTGTGGGGTGGAAGAGCTGCAGCCTTGGTTTTACTAAAAACTGAGGAGAACTCTGTATATTCAACAGGAAGTGGCACTTTTATTGCAGTATCGGGACTTTCAACAGAAGTCGTTAAACATGGTAAGGTCATGCAGTGGGAAAAACAGAAGGGGCTCCATTTCTCTAATTCACCGTTGGGCCAGGATATTGTGGGGTTGTGAGTAGATAGCCAGGGGAACCCAAGAACTATGGGATTTTCAGGAGAGGGAATGGCTAACAGTGACATACTCTCTGAGTGCAAAATTCCTGTGACAACGTTTAAAAGAGGAGTGGCAGCTAGGATCTGACCAGAGCCAAGGGGCTTTCCATCCAGCCCTTTAACTGTCAGAGGTGATTTTATTTTGTGGAGAGGAATGTGAAGTCTGGTTGCAAGGTCTTGGTCTATAAAGTTTCCGGCAGCTCCAGAATCAATCAGCGCTGGGAGAGAAAGACGGTGAGAGCCCCAGATTAGTGTTACGGGTAGAGTGAGTTTGCGACTTTCAATAGGAGAATAGATAGTCTCACTCACCCGTTTGGGATTCTTGAGAGTGGGACAGTCACCTTTAAAGTGTCCTTGCTGGCCACAGTAAAAGCAAAGACCCTCGCGCATGCGTCTTAGCCATTCTTCGGGGGTGAGCTGCACACGACCAATCTCCATGGGCTCCGGCGCAGACTGAACGGCGGAAGGGATAGTAGAGGAGCTGGTGATGGGACGGCGTCTGGAACGAATAAGGTTGTCCAAGGTGATGGACAATTGGATAAAATCCGAAAGGCTATTGTCACTGTCTCGACATGCCAGTTCTGCTTGAAGGGCTTCATTGAGGCTACGGCGGTACACAGCTTTTAAAGATTTCTCGTCCCATCTGGCCTCAGCAGCGAGAGTGCGGAAGTGTAAAGCGTGCTCCGCTGCTGTCTTGTTCCCCTGCTTGAGGGATAGTAAAAGCTCTCCAGGATCTTTACCGCAAACGGGCTGATCAAAAACCTCCTGAAACACACGTTCGAAGTTAGCATATGTGGAGGAATCAGGCACTTGAGCTTGCCACATAGCTGTAGCCCAGGAGAGAGCTTTACCAGTGAGCAGGGACATAACAAAAGCTGTTTTGGATGAGTCTGTGGGAAAGGCTGTAGGGGCACGAGAAAAATAAACCGAGCACTGCAATAGAAATCCTTTACACAGACCAGGGGAACCATCATATTTATCAGGAAGGGCTAGCTTGACAGAAGGGAGTGACGTGTCTGAGGGAGGTGGGGAAAGCTGTACTGGAGGCTGCGGGGAGACTTGAGCAGACGGGGTGGCTTGAGCAGACAGAGGGGGCTGAAATCTGAAGGTTACGAACCACATGGAGCAATTCGTCAAGGGTATTGGTGAGGTGAACTAGTTGTTGGGCATGAGAGCCCAATAGTTGACCCTGAGCCGAAACAGCAGCATGGAGATTAAACGGGTCTTCTGGATTCTGGGTTGGCGAAGTATTCTGTAAGGAAGACTCTTCAGATTGATTAGAATCCAGACAGCCGTTTACTCAAGCACACAAAAACCAAAGATCAGAGTCAGAAACAGTCCAGAAGTCAAAAAACCAGGAAAGATCACAAAACAGCAGAGGTACAAACGGGAGATCAAAAAGCAGGGTCCAAGAGTTCAGAAAAGGGTCTAAATAATCCAATATCAGCAGTCCAGTTGAAACAAGGCTTGGTATGCAGACAAAACTGGCAATACTTCGCAGTGAGCCAGTGTACTGAAGATCTTTATATAGGAAGGTAAACAAGCTGCAGGTGAGAAGGGTCAGGGTTAAACTGGGAAGCATGTCAGTATTCAGGTGATGCTGACCTCTGGTGGCGAGGGTGGTTATCACACCTGACAGAACCCCCCCCAAGGCGGCTGCTCCAGCAGGCGCATCAGACCTGCGACGAGGACGACCCCTAGTGCGAGGGGCTGGGCGATCCGGATGGGCCCTGTGGAAGTCAGTGATAAGGGAAGGATCAAGGATGTCATCTGCAGGGACCCAGCAGCGTTCCTCCGGACCATAGCCTTCCCAATTCACCAGGTACCACATCCGGCTTCCCCAGCAACGAGAATTCAAGAGGGCACGCACCGTGTACGCATATCCCCCATCCACTTCCAGTGGGGGGGGGGTCCGTCATCAGAGGTCAGCACATCACCTGTAGAGGAGACAGGCTTCAGGAGAGAGACATGAAAAGATGGGGAGATGCGGTAATGTGGGGGTAACTCAAGGCGGTAGGTGACAGGGTTAATCCTATGCAAGACAGGAAAAGGACCAATATACCTAGGGCTCAGCTTCTTGCAGGGTAGTCGCAGTTTCAAATCCCGAGTGGAGAGCCATACCTTTTGCCCCGGACAGAAGGTGGGTGTGTTGCTGCGTCTGCGATCTGCGTGGATTTTCTGCTGGCGGATTGCCCTTTGGAGCCGAACATGTGCTGAGTTCCAAACCCCCTCACTCCTCTTCATCCAGTCGTCGACTGCCGGCACTTCAGACGGCTCACCTGACTAGGGAAATAATGGGGGTTGAAAGCCTAGCACGCACTGAAATGGAGACAGGCCTGTAGAGGAATGTAATAGGGAATTCTGTGCATATTCTGCCCAGGGAAGAAAACGGCTCCAGTCGTGCTGGTTGTCACTGCAGTAAGAGCGTAAATAACAACCTATTTCTTGGTTCAACCTCTCCACTTGTCCATTAGACTGAGGGTGGTAGCCGGAAGTGAGACTGACGGCAGCGCCTTCAAGCCAGTGCCTCCATTCCTCCAAAGCTGCTGTAACAGCCAACAATTCACAATTGCCCACGTCATAATTTCACTCGGCAGGATTAAGTTTTCTGGAATAGAACGCACAGGGGTGGAGTTTAGAGGGGTCCCCATGTTTTTGAGAAAGAACAGCTCCGATCCCAGTCTCAGATGCGTCTACTTCCACCAGAAAAGGAAGGGAGGGGTCAGGGTGGCAGAGAATCGGAGCAGTCGTGAAGCTCCGTTTGAGTGAGTCAAATGCTGAATCGGCTCCGGCTGACCAGTTCAATTTTTTTGCATTGCCTTGCAGTAAAGAGGTGAGGGGAGCGGCTATCATGCTGAAGCCTTTGATGAATCGCCTATAAAAGTTTGCTAAACCCAAGAAGCGCTGCAGTTCTTTTACAGATTTGGGTCGCGGCCACTGAGTCACTGCTTTCAGTTTCGATTCATCCATTTTGACTCCCTGCGCGCAGATGATATACCCCAGAAATGATACCACAGGCTTATGAAACTCACACTTTTCCAATTTCACATACAGATTGTGACTCTGGAGGCGTTGTAGCACCATCTTGACATGAGTGATGTGTTCAGTGAGTGAGGGGGAGTAAACAAGAATGTCGTCAATATAGACTATTACCCACTTATTGAGTATGTCTCTGAATACATCATTTATGAAAGATTGGAACACCGCCGGGGCATTTGCCAGCCCGTACGGGACCACCTGGTACTCATAATGGCCAGTTGTAGTACTAAAAGCCGTTTTCCATTCGTCACCTGGCTTGATATGTATCAAATTGTATGCGCTCCAGAGGTCCAATTTGGTGAATATGGTGGCTTTTCTTAGCTGTTCGATGGCTGACGGGACTAAAGGTAAGGGATAGCGGTATTTCACTGTTATCGCATTGAGTCCTCGATAGTCTATACATGGTCTCAATCCTCCATCCTTTTTTTCAACAAAGAAAAAACCCGCGGATTCGGGAGAGGTAGAAGGGCGTATGTAACCTAATTTCAGAGCTTCCTCCACATATTCTTCCATGGCTTGAGTCTCTGGAACAGACAGGGGGTAAACATGACTCTTAGGGGGTATGGTATCAGGAAGCAGGTCATTGGCACAGTCAATGTCTCTGTGGGGTGGAAGAGCTGCAGCCTTGGTTTTACTAAAAACTGAGGAGAACTCTGTATATTCAACAGGAAGTGGCACTTTTATTGCAGTATCGGGACTTTCAACAGAAGTCGTTAAACATGGTAAGGTCATGCAGTGGGAAAAACAGAAGGGGCTCCATTTCTCTAATTCACCGTTGGGCCAGGATATTGTGGGGTTGTGAGTAGATAGCCAGGGGAACCCAAGAACTATGGGATTTTCAGGAGAGGGAATGGCTAACAGTGACATACTCTCTGAGTGCAAAATTCCTGTGACAACGTTTAAAAGAGGAGTGGCAGCTAGGATCTGACCAGAGCCAAGGGGCTTTCCATCCAGCCCTTTAACTGTCAGAGGTGATTTTATTTTGTGGAGAGGAATGTGAAGTCTGGTTGCAAGGTCTTGGTCTATAAAGTTTCCGGCAGCTCCAGAATCAATCAGCGCTGGGAGAGAAAGACGGTGAGAGCCCCAGATTAGTGTTACGGGTAGAGTGAGTTTGCGACTTTCAATAGGAGAATAGATAGTCTCACTCACCCGTTTGGGATTCTTGAGAGTGGGACAGTCACCTTTAAAGTGTCCTTGCTGGCCACAGTAAAAGCAAAGACCCTCGCGCATGCGTCTTAGCCATTCTTCGGGGGTGAGCTGCACACGACCAATCTCCATGGGCTCCGGCGCAGACTGAACGGCGGAAGGGATAGTAGAGGAGCTGGTGATGGGACGGCGTCTGGAACGAATAAGGTTGTCCAAGGTGATGGACAATTGGATAAAATCCGAAAGGCTATTGTCACTGTCTCGACATGCCAGTTCTGCTTGAAGGGCTTCATTGAGGCTACGGCGGTACACAGCTTTTAAAGATTTCTCGTCCCATCTGGCCTCAGCAGCGAGAGTGCGGAAGTGTAAAGCGTGCTCCGCTGCTGTCTTGTTCCCCTGCTTGAGGGATAGTAAAAGCTCTCCAGGATCTTTACCGCAAACGGGCTGATCAAAAACCTCCTGAAACACACGTTCGAAGTTAGCATATGTGGAGGAATCAGGCACTTGAGCTTGCCACATAGCTGTAGCCCAGGAGAGAGCTTTACCAGTGAGCAGGGACATAACAAAAGCTGTTTTGGATGAGTCTGTGGGAAAGGCTGTAGGGGCACGAGAAAAATAAACCGAGCACTGCAATAGAAATCCTTTACACAGACCAGGGGAACCATCATATTTATCAGGAAGGGCTAGCTTGACAGAAGGGAGTGACGTGTCTGAGGGAGGTGGGGAAAGCTGTACTGGAGGCTGCGGGGAGACTTGAGCAGACGGGGTGGCTTGAGCAGACAGAGGGGCTGAAATCTGAAGGTTACGAACCACATGGAGCAATTCGTCAAGGGTATTGGTGAGGTGAACTAGTTGTTGGGCATGAGAGCCCAATAGTTGACCCTGAGCCGAAACAGCAGCATGGAGATTAAACGGGTCTTCTGGATTCTGGGTTGGCGAAGTATTCTGTAAGGAAGACTCTTCAGATTGATTAGAATCCAGACAGCCGTTTACTCAAGCACACAAAAACCAAAGATCAGAGTCAGAAACAGTCCAGAAGTCAAAAAACCAGGAAAGATCACAAAACAGCAGAGGTACAAACGGGAGATCAAAAAGCAGGGTCCAAGAGTTCAGAAAAGGGTCTAAATAATCCAATATCAGCAGTCCAGTTGAAACAAGGCTTGGTATGCAGACAAAACTGGCAATACTTCGCAGTGAGCCAGTGTACTGAAGATCTTTATATAGGAAGGTAAACAAGCTGCAGGTGAGAAGGGTCAGGGTTAAACTGGGAAGCATGTCAGTATTCAGGTGATGCTGACCTCTGGTGGCGAGGGTGGTTATCACACCTGACAGAACCCCCCCCAAGGCGGCTGCTCCAGCAGGCGCATCAGACCTGCGACGAGGACGACCCCTAGTGCGAGGGGCTGGGCGATCCGGATGGGCCCTGTGGAAGTCAGTGATAAGGGAAGGATCAAGGATGTCATCTGCAGGGACCCAGCAGCGTTCCTCCGGACCATAGCCTTCCCAATTCACCAGGTACCACATCCGGCTTCCCCAGCAACGAGAATTCAAGAGGGCACGCACCGTGTACGCATATCCCCCATCCACTTCCAGTGGGGGGGGGGTCCGTCATCAGAGGTCAGCACATCACCTGTAGAGGAGACAGGCTTCAGGAGAGAGACATGAAAAGATGGGGAGATGCGGTAATGTGGGGGTAACTCAAGGCGGTAGGTGACAGGGTTAATCCTATGCAAGACAGGAAAAGGACCAATATACCTAGGGCTCAGCTTCTTGCAGGGTAGTCGCAGTTTCAAATCCCGAGTGGAGAGCCATACCTTTTGCCCCGGACAGAAGGTGGGTGTGTTGCTGCGTCTGCGATCTGCGTGGATTTTCTGCTGGCGGATTGCCCTTTGGAGCCGAACATGTGCTGAGTTCCAAACCCCCTCACTCCTCTTCATCCAGTCGTCGACTGCCGGCACTTCAGACGGCTCACCTGACTAGGGAAATAATGGGGGTTGAAAGCCTAGCACGCACTGAAATGGAGACAGGCCTGTAGAGGAATGTAATAGGGAATTCTGTGCATATTCTGCCCAGGGAAGAAAACGGCTCCAGTCGTGCTGGTTGTCACTGCAGTAAGAGCGTAAATAACAACCTATTTCTTGGTTCAACCTCTCCACTTGTCCATTAGACTGAGGGTGGTAGCCGGAAGTGAGACTGACGGCAGCGCCTTCAAGCCAGTGCCTCCATTCCTCCAAAGCTGCTGTAACAGCCAACAATTCACAATTGCCCACGTCATAATTTCACTCGGCAGGATTAAGTTTTCTGGAATAGAACGCACAGGGGTGGAGTTTAGAGGGGTCCCCATGTTTTTGAGAAAGAACAGCTCCGATCCCAGTCTCAGATGCGTCTACTTCCACCAGAAAAGGAAGGGAGGGGTCAGGGTGGCAGAGAATCGGAGCAGTCGTGAAGCTCCGTTTGAGTGAGTCAAATGCTGAATCGGCTCCGGCTGACCAGTTCAATTTTTTTGCATTGCCTTGCAGTAAAGAGGTGAGGGGAGCGGCTATCATGCTGAAGCCTTTGATGAATCGCCTATAAAAGTTTGCTAAACCCAAGAAGCGCTGCAGTTCTTTTACAGATTTGGGTCGCGGCCACTGAGTCACTGCTTTCAGTTTCGATTCATCCATTTTGACTCCCTGCGCGCAGATGATATACCCCAGAAATGATACCACAGGCTTATGAAACTCACACTTTTCCAATTTCACATACAGATTGTGACTCTGGAGGCGTTGTAGCACCATCTTGACATGAGTGATGTGTTCAGTGAGTGAGGGGGAGTAAACAAGAATGTCGTCAATATAGACTATTACCCACTTATTGAGTATGTCTCTGAATACATCATTTATGAAAGATTGGAACACCGCCGGGGCATTTGCCAGCCCGTACGGGACCACCTGGTACTCATAATGGCCAGTTGTAGTACTAAAAGCCGTTTTCCATTCGTCACCTGGCTTGATATGTATCAAATTGTATGCGCTCCAGAGGTCCAATTTGGTGAATATGGTGGCTTTTCTTAGCTGTTCGATGGCTGACGGGACTAAAGGTAAGGGATAGCGGTATTTCACTGTTATCGCATTGAGTCCTCGATAGTCTATACATGGTCTCAATCCTCCATCCTTTTTTTCAACAAAGAAAAAACCCGCGGATTCGGGAGAGGTAGAAGGGCGTATGTAACCTAATTTCAGAGCTTCCTCCACATATTCTTCCATGGCTTGAGTCTCTGGAACAGACAGGGGGTAAACATGACTCTTAGGGGGTATGGTATCAGGAAGCAGGTCATTGGCACAGTCAATGTCTCTGTGGGGTGGAAGAGCTGCAGCCTTGGTTTTACTAAAAACTGAGGAGAACTCTGTATATTCAACAGGAAGTGGCACTTTTATTGCAGTATCGGGACTTTCAACAGAAGTCGTTAAACATGGTAAGGTCATGCAGTGGGAAAAACAGAAGGGGCTCCATTTCTCTAATTCACCGTTGGGCCAGGATATTGTGGGGTTGTGAGTAGATAGCCAGGGGAACCCAAGAACTATGGGATTTTCAGGAGAGGGAATGGCTAACAGTGACATACTCTCTGAGTGCAAAATTCCTGTGACAACGTTTAAAAGAGGAGTGGCAGCTAGGATCTGACCAGAGCCAAGGGGCTTTCCATCCAGCCCTTTAACTGTCAGAGGTGATTTTATTTTGTGGAGAGGAATGTGAAGTCTGGTTGCAAGGTCTTGGTCTATAAAGTTTCCGGCAGCTCCAGAATCAATCAGCGCTGGGAGAGAAAGACGGTGAGAGCCCCAGATTAGTGTTACGGGTAGAGTGAGTTTGCGACTTTCAATAGGAGAATAGATAGTCTCACTCACCCGTTTGGGATTCTTGAGAGTGGGACAGTCACCTTTAAAGTGTCCTTGCTGGCCACAGTAAAAGCAAAGACCCTCGCGCATGCGTCTTAGCCATTCTTCGGGGGTGAGCTGCACACGACCAATCTCCATGGGCTCCGGCGCAGACTGAACGGCGGAAGGGATAGTAGAGGAGCTGGTGATGGGACGGCGTCTGGAACGAATAAGGTTGTCCAAGGTGATGGACAATTGGATAAAATCCGAAAGGCTATTGTCACTGTCTCGACATGCCAGTTCTGCTTGAAGGGCTTCATTGAGGCTACGGCGGTACACAGCTTTTAAAGATTTCTCGTCCCATCTGGCCTCAGCAGCGAGAGTGCGGAAGTGTAAAGCGTGCTCCGCTGCTGTCTTGTTCCCCTGCTTGAGGGATAGTAAAAGCTCTCCAGGATCTTTACCGCAAACGGGCTGATCAAAAACCTCCTGAAACACACGTTCGAAGTTAGCATATGTGGAGGAATCAGGCACTTGAGCTTGCCACATAGCTGTAGCCCAGGAGAGAGCTTTACCAGTGAGCAGGGACATAACAAAAGCTGTTTTGGATGAGTCTGTGGGAAAGGCTGTAGGGGCACGAGAAAAATAAACCGAGCACTGCAATAGAAATCCTTTACACAGACCAGGGGAACCATCATATTTATCAGGAAGGGCTAGCTTGACAGAAGGGAGTGACGTGTCTGAGGGAGGTGGGGAAAGCTGTACTGGAGGCTGCGGGGAGACTTGAGCAGACGGGGTGGCTTGAGCAGACAGAGGGGCTGAAATCTGAAGGTTACGAACCACATGGAGCAATTCGTCAAGGGTATTGGTGAGGTGAACTAGTTGTTGGGCATGAGAGCCCAATAGTTGACCCTGAGCCGAAACAGCAGCATGGAGATTAAACGGGTCTTCTGGATTCTGGGTTGGCGAAGTATTCTGTAAGGAAGACTCTTCAGATTGATTAGAATCCAGACAGCCGTTTACTCAAGCACACAAAAACCAAAGATCAGAGTCAGAAACAGTCCAGAAGTCAAAAAACCAGGAAAGATCACAAAACAGCAGAGGTACAAACGGGAGATCAAAAAGCAGGGTCCAAGAGTTCAGAAAAGGGTCTAAATAATCCAATATCAGCAGTCCAGTTGAAACAAGGCTTGGTATGCAGACAAAACTGGCAATACTTCGCAGTGAGCCAGTGTACTGAAGATCTTTATATAGGAAGGTAAACAAGCTGCAGGTGAGAAGGGTCAGGGTTAAACTGGGAAGCATGTCAGTATTCAGGTGATGCTGACCTCTGGTGGCGAGGGTGGTTATCACACCTGACAGAACCCCCCCCAAGGCGGCTGCTCCAGCAGGCGCATCAGACCTGCGACGAGGACGACCCCTAGTGCGAGGGGCTGGGCGATCCGGATGGGCCCTGTGGAAGTCAGTGATAAGGGAAGGATCAAGGATGTCATCTGCAGGGACCCAGCAGCGTTCCTCCGGACCATAGCCTTCCCAATTCACCAGGTACCACATCCGGCTTCCCCAGCAACGAGAATTCAAGAGGGCACGCACCGTGTACGCATATCCCCCATCCACTTCCAGTGGGGGGGGGGTCCGTCATCAGAGGTCAGCACATCACCTGTAGAGGAGACAGGCTTCAGGAGAGAGACATGAAAAGATGGGGAGATGCGGTAATGTGGGGGTAACTCAAGGCGGTAGGTGACAGGGTTAATCCTATGCAAGACAGGAAAAGGACCAATATACCTAGGGCTCAGCTTCTTGCAGGGTAGTCGCAGTTTCAAATCCCGAGTGGAGAGCCATACCTTTTGCCCCGGACAGAAGGTGGGTGTGTTGCTGCGTCTGCGATCTGCGTGGATTTTCTGCTGGCGGATTGCCCTTTGGAGCCGAACATGTGCTGAGTTCCAAACCCCCTCACTCCTCTTCATCCAGTCGTCGACTGCCGGCACTTCAGACGGCTCACCTGACTAGGGAAATAATGGGGGTTGAAAGCCTAGCACGCACTGAAATGGAGACAGGCCTGTAGAGGAATGTAATAGGGAATTCTGTGCATATTCTGCCCAGGGAAGAAAACGGCTCCAGTCGTGCTGGTTGTCACTGCAGTAAGAGCGTAAATAACAACCTATTTCTTGGTTCAACCTCTCCACTTGTCCATTAGACTGAGGGTGGTAGCCGGAAGTGAGACTGACGGCAGCGCCTTCAAGCCAGTGCCTCCATTCCTCCAAAGCTGCTGTAACAGCCAACAATTCACAATTGCCCACGTCATAATTTCACTCGGCAGGATTAAGTTTTCTGGAATAGAACGCACAGGGGTGGAGTTTAGAGGGGTCCCCATGTTTTTGAGAAAGAACAGCTCCGATCCCAGTCTCAGATGCGTCTACTTCCACCAGAAAAGGAAGGGAGGGGTCAGGGTGGCAGAGAATCGGAGCAGTCGTGAAGCTCCGTTTGAGTGAGTCAAATGCTGAATCGGCTCCGGCTGACCAGTTCAATTTTTTTGCATTGCCTTGCAGTAAAGAGGTGAGGGGAGCGGCTATCATGCTGAAGCCTTTGATGAATCGCCTATAAAAGTTTGCTAAACCCAAGAAGCGCTGCAGTTCTTTTACAGATTTGGGTCGCGGCCACTGAGTCACTGCTTTCAGTTTCGATTCATCCATTTTGACTCCCTGCGCGCAGATGATATACCCCAGAAATGATACCACAGGCTTATGAAACTCACACTTTTCCAATTTCACATACAGATTGTGACTCTGGAGGCGTTGTAGCACCATCTTGACATGAGTGATGTGTTCAGTGAGTGAGGGGGAGTAAACAAGAATGTCGTCAATATAGACTATTACCCACTTATTGAGTATGTCTCTGAATACATCATTTATGAAAGATTGGAACACCGCCGGGGCATTTGCCAGCCCGTACGGGACCACCTGGTACTCATAATGGCCAGTTGTAGTACTAAAAGCCGTTTTCCATTCGTCACCTGGCTTGATATGTATCAAATTGTATGCGCTCCAGAGGTCCAATTTGGTGAATATGGTGGCTTTTCTTAGCTGTTCGATGGCTGACGGGACTAAAGGTAAGGGATAGCGGTATTTCACTGTTATCGCATTGAGTCCTCGATAGTCTATACATGGTCTCAATCCTCCATCCTTTTTTTCAACAAAGAAAAAACCCGCGGATTCGGGAGAGGTAGAAGGGCGTATGTAACCTAATTTCAGAGCTTCCTCCACATATTCTTCCATGGCTTGAGTCTCTGGAACAGACAGGGGGTAAACATGACTCTTAGGGGGTATGGTATCAGGAAGCAGGTCATTGGCACAGTCAATGTCTCTGTGGGGTGGAAGAGCTGCAGCCTTGGTTTTACTAAAAACTGAGGAGAACTCTGTATATTCAACAGGAAGTGGCACTTTTATTGCAGTATCGGGACTTTCAACAGAAGTCGTTAAACATGGTAAGGTCATGCAGTGGGAAAAACAGAAGGGGCTCCATTTCTCTAATTCACCGTTGGGCCAGGATATTGTGGGGTTGTGAGTAGATAGCCAGGGGAACCCAAGAACTATGGGATTTTCAGGAGAGGGAATGGCTAACAGTGACATACTCTCTGAGTGCAAAATTCCTGTGACAACGTTTAAAAGAGGAGTGGCAGCTAGGATCTGACCAGAGCCAAGGGGCTTTCCATCCAGCCCTTTAACTGTCAGAGGTGATTTTATTTTGTGGAGAGGAATGTGAAGTCTGGTTGCAAGGTCTTGGTCTATAAAGTTTCCGGCAGCTCCAGAATCAATCAGCGCTGGGAGAGAAAGACGGTGAGAGCCCCAGATTAGTGTTACGGGTAGAGTGAGTTTGCGACTTTCAATAGGAGAATAGATAGTCTCACTCACCCGTTTGGGATTCTTGAGAGTGGGACAGTCACCTTTAAAGTGTCCTTGCTGGCCACAGTAAAAGCAAAGACCCTCGCGCATGCGTCTTAGCCATTCTTCGGGGGTGAGCTGCACACGACCAATCTCCATGGGCTCCGGCGCAGACTGAACGGCGGAAGGGATAGTAGAGGAGCTGGTGATGGGACGGCGTCTGGAACGAATAAGGTTGTCCAAGGTGATGGACAATTGGATAAAATCCGAAAGGCTATTGTCACTGTCTCGACATGCCAGTTCTGCTTGAAGGGCTTCATTGAGGCTACGGCGGTACACAGCTTTTAAAGATTTCTCGTCCCATCTGGCCTCAGCAGCGAGAGTGCGGAAGTGTAAAGCGTGCTCCGCTGCTGTCTTGTTCCCCTGCTTGAGGGATAGTAAAAGCTCTCCAGGATCTTTACCGCAAACGGGCTGATCAAAAACCTCCTGAAACACACGTTCGAAGTTAGCATATGTGGAGGAATCAGGCACTTGAGCTTGCCACATAGCTGTAGCCCAGGAGAGAGCTTTACCAGTGAGCAGGGACATAACAAAAGCTGTTTTGGATGAGTCTGTGGGAAAGGCTGTAGGGGCACGAGAAAAATAAACCGAGCACTGCAATAGAAATCCTTTACACAGACCAGGGGAACCATCATATTTATCAGGAAGGGCTAGCTTGACAGAAGGGAGTGACGTGTCTGAGGGAGGTGGGGAAAGCTGTACTGGAGGCTGCGGGGAGACTTGAGCAGACGGGGTGGCTTGAGCAGACAGAGGGGCTGAAATCTGAAGGTTACGAACCACATGGAGCAATTCGTCAAGGGTATTGGTGAGGTGAACTAGTTGTTGGGCATGAGAGCCCAATAGTTGACCCTGAGCCGAAACAGCAGCATGGAGATTAAACGGGTCTTCTGGATTCTGGGTTGGCGAAGTATTCTGTAAGGAAGACTCTTCAGATTGATTAGAATCCAGACAGCCGTTTACTCAAGCACACAAAAACCAAAGATCAGAGTCAGAAACAGTCCAGAAGTCAAAAAACCAGGAAAGATCACAAAACAGCAGAGGTACAAACGGGAGATCAAAAAGCAGGGTCCAAGAGTTCAGAAAAGGGTCTAAATAATCCAATATCAGCAGTCCAGTTGAAACAAGGCTTGGTATGCAGACAAAACTGGCAATACTTCGCAGTGAGCCAGTGTACTGAAGATCTTTATATAGGAAGGTAAACAAGCTGCAGGTGAGAAGGGTCAGGGTTAAACTGGGAAGCACGTCAGTATTCAGGTGATGCTGACCTCTGGTGGCGAGGGTGGTTATCACACCTGACATAGTCTATTACGAAAATGTTTTTTCCACATTAGCTAAGCCAGGGGTCGCCAACATGCGGCTCTTCTACTGTGCCATTGTGGCTCCACAGCAGAATTAGATTTGTAGGTAAAATAAAATAATCCTCCTTTGCTGTAAAATAAAGCTCTGCTGATCGTTCAACACAGTTTTAACAATAAATGGTCTTAAATGCTGGAGTTAATGTACAACAGCTAATTCACCTTTTAACACTGAAGACCTTTAACACAGAACCTGGTACATTTAATCTGCCACGAGAAACAGTTAAACACTAAGTCGTGAAGTCAGCTTCTCTTTTACCTCTTTTACCAGCTTCTCGTTCGAATTTTCTCATTCCACCTTAAATGGCGCAGCAGTACATTCTGGTGCTTCAGGCACCACTTAAGGTGGAACAGGACAATTTGAACAAGAAGCTGGCAAAAAAGAAGCAACTTCAGTCTCGTAATTTTACAAGAAACTCGACTTTTGCTGAAAAGTTTCCTGACTGAGATGGGAGAAAAGCGGCTACAGCTGAGCTAAAGCTTAAAGCAAAGTAAGTCTGCGTTTTTGTTTATATTGTATTTTTTATCCTATACTAGTACATTAGCACATACTGAGACTATTTACAGCCAAGATGGTAAAACAGATATAACAGTTAACGACTGCGTTCTATGGTTCAGATTTTGCGTGGATTGTCTGAAGCCTGTAGTGAAATCGTAGTGAAAATTATCGTTACAGCTACACAAAAATTTATAGGAGCTACAACTATTAGCTACATTTCATAAAAATGTAGCGGCTACAGCTATTAGCTACATTTCATAAAACTGTAGCGGCTACAGCTATTAGCTATTAATTTGTAATTAGCTACTAAAATTAGCACGCTACTTAGCTACTCCCCCATCCCTGGTTGCATATCAAATTAGTGAGGGTTAACCAAAAAGCACAATCCATCGCATACAGTGTGGGAAAAAGCATTTTCTCCCTTCTTGATTTTCTTTATTAGAATAGCTTAGGTCTTCAAACTAAATGCAATATTGGACAAAATAACCTTTTCAAACAAAACATTTTTGTAAAACTGTCATTTCAATTATTTAACCCTTTGAGGTCTGAGGTAATTT
This sequence comes from Colossoma macropomum, assembly GCF_904425465.1. Taxonomy (NCBI): domain Eukaryota; kingdom Metazoa; phylum Chordata; class Actinopteri; order Characiformes; family Serrasalmidae; genus Colossoma; species Colossoma macropomum. Next base: position 44,005 of record NW_023495968.1, on the reverse strand, counting down.
TCTCCATTTGTTCACATCTTCTTAAACTCTCCTTTAAAGGCTCTTTATATAACATGATCCTCATATGTTTCATATCAAAATACTTCATTATCTTCATCACCATCTGATTTAGCTGTTTGGTCAGAAATTGGCAGCTGCTGTAATACACATATTCAGCAGTTAGTTTAGTCATTTGTCTGCAAAATAGACTCCATTAAAATGTTAATCTTAGTTACAGCACTGGCATCAGAGTTTGAATTTGAAGCTGCAGCCAAAAGATGTAACTGAAGACTGATAAAAGTCAAATCCCATCCCTGATAGAGATGAGTATGTAGTTTTCTTCCCACTTCTAAGGTCAAAAATAAATGCTAAAAAAACACCTGCTGGTTGATTGGCAACAGGTCAGCAACATAATTGGGTCTAAAAGAGCTTCTCAGAGAGACTGAGTCTTTCAGAAGTTGAAGATGAGGAGGGGTTCATCACTGATCAAATGTGCAACAATTCAAGAATACAGTTTCTCAACATAAAATAGCAAAGAATTTTTGCTTTTCATCATCTACAGTACATAATATCATTAAAAGATTCAGAGAATCTGGAGAAATCTCTGTATGCAAGCGACAAGGCCAAAAACCAGTATTTGCTGGCTGTGATCTTTGGGTGTTCAGGCGGCACTGCATTAAAAACAGACATGATTCTGTAGTGGAAATCACTTTATGGGCTCAGAAACACTTCTAAAAAACACTGTCTGTGAAAACAGTTTGTCGCTGCATCCACAAATGCAAGAAATCATATTTAAACAGGATCCAGAAATGCTGCCACCTTCTCTGGGCCAGAGCTCATTTAAAATGGACTGAGGGGAAGTGGAAAAATGTCCTGTGATCCGACTAATCAACACCTGAAATTCTTTTTGGAAACCATGGACACTGTCCTCCGGGCCAAAGACCACTCAGCTTGTTATCAGTGCACAGTTCAAAAGCCAGTATTCGTGATAATGTAGTATAGGGGTGCATTAGTGTACATGGCATGGGTGACGTGCACATCTGTGAAGGCACCATTAATGCTGAATAATATATACATGTTTTGGCAACATATGCTGCCATCCAGACAATGTCTTTTTTTTTCAGGGAAGGCCTTGTTTATTTCAGCAAGACAATGTCAAACCACATTCTGCATGTATTACAGCAACAAGGCTCCGTAAAAGAGTCCGAGTGCTAAACTGGCCTGCCTGAAATGAAAACATTTGGTGCATTATGAAATGAAAAATAAGACAAATGACACTCTGAACTGTTGATCAGCTAAAATCCTGTATCAATCAAGAATGGGAAAACATTTTACTTTCAAAACTACAGCAGTTGGGCTCAGTTCCCAAAAGCTTACAGATTAAGTAACCCTTATTAGTCCCACAACGGGGAAATTTCACCTCTACATTTAAGCCATCTGTGCAGAGAAACACCACATACACACTAGTGAACACACACACTAGGGGGCAGTGAGCACACTTGAGTGCAGCCTATTCATTCCTGAACTGCCCAAATTTTGTAGTGAACACCCTGTTTCATGTCTTCAAGCACACAGCTGGGTCGACTCCAGTTATAGTCCTTGTGAGTAAAGGCCTGTTGGCACGCTGGAAAATGTGATAAATTCCCTTTCTCTAACCGAGTTGCAAAAAGATTCAGTTTCATTTCAAATGCACAGGCAGCCTCAAACAAGTGGCAAATCAATCTGTCTTTTCCTCGCAGTTTCAAATTGAGATCATTTAAGTGTCCAGTTAGGCCTGTCAAAAAAGCCAGTCAGCAATCCAGTCAGTGTTTTCCATGACTGAAGTGTCCTTTCCCTTCTACTGTAAGAACAACTTGATTTCATTTTGCAGTGCAAAAAATCTTTTCAAAACATTGCCACGACTCAGCCATCTCACCTCTGTGTTATAGAACATCTCCATAGACTGCACTGATGTCTTCCAGAAATACTAAAATTCTCTGTGATTCAGTGATCATGCACAGATAAAATTAACAGCAGATACAATGAAGTCCATTATATCTTTAAATTGCAAATGTTTTCCACACAACGCGTCTTGGTGAATTATGCAGCGGTAGTGTTTAAGTTGCGCTGCGAAGTCTGGTCCTAGGTGCCTCTTCAGATATCCAATGAAGCTATTTGTCTCACCAATCATGGAGGAAGCACCATCAGTTGTTACGGCTGATTGGTTGCTCCATGGTAAATTTAGATCCTCCTGTGGTTTTTTGAATGCTTTGAAAATCTCAAACCACTATTGCTGCAAGGTCTTGATAGATTTAGCATGTATCTGTGACACCACGGATGAATATTGAGAGCTGTGCTGCATCGGTATTGCCTGTACTCTCATTCAAAGCAACAGAACAATAAATGAGGTAATTTATTTTGCTTTTCAACTGGCAGTATGAATTACTGACCATATCAAAAATGTGTCGCTGAATGGTTGTTCTTGAGAGACTGAGAATCTTTGGCTTCTGGGCAAAGTGCATCACAAACCTCCATCATACAGTCTTTAACAAATTCGCTGTCAACGAAGGAGCGAGCAGATTTTGCGAGGAGTTTAGCAATTCTGTATCTAGCAATGCTACATGCATCAGACTCCTTTCATCTCTTTACGAATGCACCTTGTTGACTCACCACTTGCTTTATTAGTGCCTCACTCTTTTGTTTTCTCTCTTCTGGGTTGAATTTCCTATGTGGGAGATCAACTTTTCTTTCTTTACTTGTAATTGGTTTTGACAAAACATGCTGCTACTGAAGTAACTTGGATTAACCTATTTAGCTGCAGCTATAGAGTCTCGGTTTTGTTGTCGCAGTTTTTAGCGATAGCTTACCAAAACAAAATATAGAATCACATTCATTACGTGGCCGTACGTTATGACTGTCGGCGGGAGAATGAGTCAAATGTTTGAAAGTAAACACTAGTGGCCAGTGTTTCACATTTTCATGAAACTACCTAATGAACTTGACGTGCCAGCTATATTTATTCAAAAATGTGTCAGTACTTTCTTTGGCGGCCCAGACAGAGCATCTTGCCGGGCTGTGTCTGGCCTGCAAGCTGTTAGTTGTGCACCCCTGGTCTATGATTACACTCAGTTTTTTCGTACTTCAGGTTTGGTATATGAAACTAAAGAGTTGAGATTCCAATAAAGCAGCTTTCTCTGAGTTTTAGTACCAACGATCAATATTTCCGTTTTTTCATTATTAAGTTGTAAGAAATTTTGTGACATCCACTGAGAAATATCTGACACACAGCTGGTCAGTCTGTCTACTGAGTCTTGATCATCAGAAGGAATGGAAATGTATAACTGGGTGTCATTAGCATAGCTATGAAAATTGATATTATGTTTCCTAATGACATCATCTAGAGGTAGTATGTACAAAGAGAAAAACAAAGGCCCTAAAACTGAACCCTGTGGGTCTCCACAAAAAAACTCTGAAATCATTCACCAAATCTCTTTGATGAATGATTTCCCAGTGAAACCAAGGATTGACTATGCATTAAATATGAGTTAAACCATTCTAAAACTTTGCATGAGAGGCCTACCCAAAATTAAAGATGGTGGATTAGAATCGTGTGATCAATGGTATCAAAAGCTGAACTAAGATCAGAATAAGGATTTTTTGCATAAGTGCTGAGCCTAAGGTCATTTATAACACAAACCAATGCTGTCTCAGCATTTTAACATTTGCTATGTTGTCTTTGTACTATTTTCAATTAAATACAGGATTAAATGATTTGCACATCAGTGCAGTCTGTTTTTATTTACATTTTGCAGGGTGTCCCAATTTTTATGGAAATGGGATGTTATGTTGCAGATGTCAACATAAATTGCAATAAGATAAAAAATACATAAAATACACAATACAAATAACCTAAAATGTGTACAGTTGGTGTTATATACAGTTTTAACATTTATAATATGTCCAGTTTAAGATGTGAGCAGTAAATAAATGTGTATTTATAAGTATATATCCAATGTGGACATTCTGTATTAGTTATTATGTGTTATATAGTTCAGTTTTGCATAAGTGCATTACTGAACTATATTATATTCATGTATTGTTATGCCATAAAGCTTTTGCTGCATTTAAAAGTAGAAACAATTTACTGTGATACAGTCAGATGTAAAAGCCCTTGGTCAAGTGACATTTTGTTGATTTTGTACATGTCTGTATGTTTTAATACGCAATTACTGTTTATTTGCAGGATTTAACAATTTGGTAAAAATCACATAATCTGCAACCCACTCCAACGCTCCAGTGTTCTTTTCCATTCATTATTGTCTCCCTCTGGTGGACACTGTAGTGTGTTTTCACATGTAGTGAATGGAGACACTGGAGATCTTTCTGTAGGACAGTGCCTGCATCCTTTAGATAAGTCATAAGAAATAATCTTGAATAGTTTAGAATATTATTTATTATACATGCTGTTTGATTATCCTAGATTTTTTAGGTGGGGCCACAGTTCCTCTTTGAGGCCTTCAAATTCAGAAAGCTCCATTATTATCTCATAATATCTCATAATAAATGCATCTGTATATATTATTTACATTATAAACATATATTATTCAATAAGTTTTACATTCAGACATACAGTTTACACATAGGAGCCTTTGTGCACCCCATCCTAAAGCTTTCTAAACCTGTCCAGGGTTTCCCTGGATTGTCCTGGTTTTTGGGTGACTGTCCAGAAAAAAAATGTATCCCCTTCCTGGATGTAAAATATCATTTTCATATGTTTTTTTTATATGTTTTTTGTTTTATATTGTTTTTTTTATTATTTGAACTGCTTTTTTATCCAGTCAAACACTTTATATACAAAGAATAGTTTTAATTTATATGGATTGATTGGTCATCATTAAGGCACCGATTTCCAGTAACTTTAAGTCAATGTTGTCCAGCAGCAACTTTCACTGAAATTCTTTAAATCGTGAGTGGCACATTCACCATTCAAAACGGTTAATTTTGCTGAAAGGCTATGAGTTTGTATATCAATCAGTGACGTGCTGGGAGGTGGTGTGTGACTAGAAGGGACCAGACAGATTTTTTCAGGAGTCAGTGCCCCTGTGGCTCCACTCCAGATCCACCCTTGACTGTTTGCTCAGAATAAATTCATTCAGGAGAGTGTGATATACTATTAAACTTTGTATTAAAATGTAAAATTTTGTTAAGGGTTTGGGAGTGGCACAATGGTGGTTGTCTTAAAGCAGGTGGGAATTGCATGTGCTAAAGAAAGCTGCACAGGACCAAACCTCATTGTTTATCCAGGGTTTTTGATTGGGGTATGTCCAGATGCACTGTGTAGGCACTGTGCTTTCAACACAAGTGCTGATGTAGCTTTTCACACCTGTGGCATATTCCTCCAGGTTTACAGTATCATCGTCTTGCATAGCAGCATCTTTTAACACCCCCCAGCTTTTGCTACCAAAGCAGTTTTGAAGCATATAATCTTGTTCTTCAGTCCATGCTTTTACAGTTTTACTTACTGGGGGAGCATGTTTAAGGACAGGTCTGTATGCTGGGTAGAAAAACAAGGAGATGTGGTCTGACTGCAGGGTTGGGATGTAACGGAATACAAGTATTGAGAATTTGTATTCAGAATACAGACATTTCAGTCCAAGTTACATTTTGTAAAGGCTGATTTAGCACTTTTTATAATATTAGGAAAATACTTTTAGAATACTTACCTGGTAAATATTAAACAATATTTAATGTCTTTCAAAGGAACACCATCAATGCTTGTTTATTCACTGTTTTTAACATCAGCCAAGTGTGTAAAGATGTAAGCCAAAGAAAAATTCTGGCTTTTTACAAACACTTGAGTGCCTCCTAAAGCCTGAGTAGACTGATAAATCACTATGATGAGTCAGTTATTAATTTTAGTGTTACGAACCTCCTTTGAGGTATGGCTGACCTGAACAATCACTTCAGTAGTGCACATGCTCATGAGTGATAAGCTTTGCATTAGTGTTGTATTGGATTTGTACATGCCTTTTGTGGCAAGGTATGTACATGTTATTTACTTAAAAAAAAAATCACATAGCTACCCACTTTATAGTTAATTTAAGAAGAGAAATTAGTTATTGAAATTAGTTATTGGATTATGGCAAATTGCTGGCTTACAACATGAAAGGGCAGAGTGATTATGGGAGCCAAAATAATGTTGAGAATTTTGTAGTTTGTATACTTTTTTGTATTCATTTAAATAATTGAATTTTTCATGAAACATTTAAACAGAAGAATTAAATGAAGAAAATTGCTAAGCAGTAAAAGTGAGGAACAGTGTGAATTAACTAAGAATTACAAGTTTTTTCCCCACATACTCTACTGTATATGTATTGTAATGTAAATGTATTCAGATTTTTTTTTAATGTATTGTAATGGAATACTTTACTGAATACTTTTAGGACAGTGTATTTAGTATTCAGTCATCACAACTTTTTCAAAGTATTTTGCTCAACTCTGTCTGACTTTCCAAAGTCAGGGTGGGGCATAGCCTTGTAAGTACCCTGAGCACTTCAAACATGATCCAGAGTTTTAGTCTCTCTTGTGGGAAATTTGACATATTGGCAAAATGTATGTATGCCACAATGAACACAGAGTCCCGATGCTTTGTTTCCTGAATGCTGATTGTGTAACAAAGCAGTCCAAGTGCTGCTGAGTTAGCTTGTGGTGGGATATAGGTGACCAGCTTCATCCAGCTTGTTTTCAAGGGAGTGGACTTTGGGAAGAAGTAAGCTAGGCAGTAGCAGCCAGCTAGCTCTTTAGCCAAGCATGTAACCCATCTTGCCTCACCTCTGCTTCAGGCATCTCCCTTCAGCTTGGGCTTGTTACTTAGTGGCGATTTCCACTTGCAACTTTGCCTCGTGGCATTCTGTTCATTTTAATGGAGAGTTATGCAGCAGCGCAAAATCCGTGATGGTTTGCGGTGAGGCGAAAAGGTTCAGCAGATTTCAACTTTAAGCAACATTGTCTACTGTATGTTCTAACAGCACAGGTTTCTTTTAATTCAGAATTACTGTTAAAGTAAAAAAAAAAGTTAGGCGATGGTCATGGGAGTGTGCAGAGTCATCAGTGGCGTGGCGGGAAGGTGTTGGGACTGCTTTGCCTGCTTTTTAGCACATTATTGCATTTTACTGATCTAATTAATTAATAGTGCAGCATTCTGCTACTGGCTGTCGCTGGTGCCTGAGACTTTGGAGGCATGGCAAAGGCTCATGGTAGCGTGCGCCCTCTGACAAAGGGACTTATTTATGTTGTTTAGTGATGGTTGTTGTTTGCTCAAGTTATGTGTATGTGTTAATGTGTATGTGTTAATTTGTGTCATGAAGAGTATGGCCCCCGCACAATTTCAGTGGTCTGTATGCACCCCTTTCTGCCGGTGTGTTCAATAAAGAGCACTTCTGGGGGAGCAGATCATGCCTATGTGTGTGTTTCTTTTTCTGCCAAAGCTCCAATAAAAAGAATGATCTTGGCCTATGTTGAAGAGGAAACAGTCAATCTGTCTTTAAAAGAAAAGAAAGAGCATCCTTATCTCATTAAAATGAGATTTTCTTTTTAATTTATTAAATACAACATGTACATGATACAGCACTTACACAGTGTAAATGTGTGTATAAAGATACGCAATGTTTATGTAAAACATTATTAACACTAAATGTGTATAGTTTTACTGTATATATGTCCAGTTAATTATTCCCCAGGGTATATTTTGGTTTGTTCATCTGAATTTACATGCCCAAATCGTAAGGCAAATTATTCGGTAACTGCATGAAATAAATGTACATTTTTATTTTATTTATTTATTTTTTGTAAAAGCTTTTGTAAAAAAAAAATTTCATACAGAACATGTGTTTTATGATCATACACATATTGCTATATGCTTAAAAAAATCTTAGATGCTCTTTGTATTTTTTTATAAAAGTATTTTTTACAGAGCAGATCACTGAAGAGATGCCATCTGTTTCTAGTTTATACCCCAGATTTGTGGAAAAATGGGTCGACTTTCAGTAGACAAAAAAAATTGTGTGTTCAGATGCTTCTATTATAAAGTTGTAAAATTTCATTACCCATCTATTTGACTGGAAAGAAGACAGTTACAGCTCTCATATGGCACCCACTTTTTAAATGTAGCTTATGAAATATGAAAGTTATGAAGAATATGACGAAGTGCGTTTTGGAACCACTGGTTATATCATGTACTGCTAATCAATAGAGCTTTTGCTGCATTTAAAATTGGTGACACTACATTGAAGAATACAATCAGTCATACACACTGCATTTCTATTTGCTGGAGAAATTGGTAAATCCTTAGGTCAGCTGTTTACAGCACCAGTCATGGAGAAGCTGTGATTCCGCTCTGAATCAGTTTATCATTCATTTGTTTGTGAGTTAAATCAGGTAGTAGAGCAAAAAAAGAACAGCTCCTCTGTTCTTTTACATCAATTACTGTAACATTCTGATGGACACTGGTGTATTTTCAAATAAAATGAATGGAGAAAATGGAGATGTTGGATTCAGTGTGGAGTTTTGATAACAAGCCACAATAATTTCAAATAAGTAATATTTATTTGTATTATTTATTAATATTTTAATAATAGTCTGTTTGTCCTGTGCGCAGTCTAAAAACATTGTGTAATATACTTTTCAATGTTCTGTTCCTCTGAGGGAATGTTAGAGCATCGGTGGTCTATATCACACCCCTACAGATACAGTACACAAGAAATATTAATATTGTGCATTAAAAATTATCCAGCATGCTGATTTTTTAAACTCTAATTCAAAAGCACATATGTTGTTTGTTCACAAAACCATCAAAGTCATTCTCATTATTCTAAAAACAAATTAGTTTACATCCAAAAACATCAAATAACCTAAAACAATTATACTTTTAATACAGATCATTATGATATACAGTTAGTAAAAATTACTTAGAATTGCAACTTACTTGCAACAGACGTCGTGATCTAATACTATAGAAGACAAATATGAAATTACAGAAAACATTTAACAACTCCATACCACACTGAGAAAAGAATGTGCTCAGAAACAAACAGTTTAGTGAAAATAACAAGCTTTTTTTCATGTGTGCAACACTATGAAATAACATTATAGAAAGTGTTAAACAATTCAAAACTGTCTTCTATTTTAGATCCCACATTTACCTTGATGCACTTTTACATACTCTCAAGCAGCTTCTTGTGGAGCCACCTCAGCCACCTTCAATAGCAGGACTGAAGAACTATATGAATGGCTTAGATTTATAATTAGTAGAGGAACAAATTCCCAAAAATGCCTTAGTTTTATATAACTTTGTAGAACAAAGCACAAACATGTTTTTTATATAACTTTGATATCTCTAGTTTGTATAAAAATATTTTACCGCTAAATTTGTGTAATTTGTTAATATTTAGATGCTCCCCAAAACCAGAAAATGTGCAAATTCAGGCCTGGCTTAAAGAGAGAGTGCCTGCATTATCGCTTATATTTCAGAAAGTAAAATTCAGAATGTGGCCAACTTTAGACTGACTGTACACAAACACACAGTCTGTGTCCTAAAGAAAAGATAACACCAATACCAAGTGTGCAATAGGCAGAAATTGACCTCTATACTTCTATACTTCTATAACTGTAATGCAAACTGTTGTGTCATATAATAATGATGCCAAACACCAATAATAAATAACAATACAAAAAAACAGACTATGACAGGCCAACAAGAAAATCATTTTGCAGTTGTTTTTTGTAGTTCTTATGTATCTGCCATTTAGTTTGTAAATGTATTATGCTGTTTGTCATTATTTTTCTCATTTTTTGAACAACAAAGTCTAAAAACAAACATGTCAGTGTCACTTTTATGCTGAGAATGGTCCACCACCTAAATACTATCTGGTCAGCCATGGTTATATGGCCCATTGATGGTTTCGCAGGAGTGCCTGATAAAAGCACTACATGGCATCCCTTCTTATTAGTGAGTTTGACTGTTTAAGCCACACTCATTGCAAACAGGTACATAAAATGCAAAAGTCTTAGGCACATAAGCACATTATGTCAAGCCATTTATTCTGACAATCAATGTTTTCTGCCTGTAAAATCAACATTTTTCATTAGAATAAATGCAAATAAACATGAATATAATGATAATGATATCTTGTGAGCAAGTTTGAAGAACAAAGTTTAGCTGAGCCTAAACTTTATGACTACTCACGGATGAAGCGAATAATGTCCATCTCATAACAACAGTGCATGTCAAGGTCTGGGATATATTGGATGGTAAGTGGACAGTTGGTTCTCATAGTCAATGTCTTGGATGTATGAGAAATGGGCAGGCGTGAAGACCTGAGCGACTTTGACAAGGGCCAAATCATTATGGCCAGACACCTGGGTTGGAGAATCTCCAAAACAGCAAGGCTTATGGGGTGCTCCTGGTCAGCATTGGTGAGTACCTACCAGTGGTCTGAGGAGGGACACACCACAAACCGCCACCAGGGTGTTGGGCTCCCAAGGTTCATCTATCCCCAAAGGCAACAAAGACTATCCCATCTGGTCTGAACTGCCAGAAGAACTACTGTGGCATAAAAGTCACAAGAAAAAATAATGATGGCTAGAGGAGGAATGTGTCACATTCTGATCAGCACACAATGCATCACACCCTGCTGCGTATGGGCCCATATAGCCATAGACTCCATGCTGATCCCTGTCCACCATTGAAAGCACCTACAATGGACACACAAGCTTCAGAACTGGATCTTGGAACAATGGAAGAAGGTTTCCTGGTCTGATGAGTCCCATTTTCTTTCACATCATGTAGAAGGCTGGGTACATGTGTGGCATTTACCTGGGGAAGTGATGGCACGAGGATGTACTGTGAGAAGAAGACAAGCTTGTGGAGGGAGTGTGACGCTCTGGGCAATGTTCTGGTCCAGGCATACATGTGGACGTCAGTTTAAAACGTGCCACCTTCCTAAACATCATTGCAGAGCAGGTACACCACTTCATGGGGACACATTGTTCAGGAATGGTCTGAGGAACATGAGGTACAGCAGAGCGCATTGCTGAATATGTTACTCAGTCACTGAATGGGTCGTGCAGACAGATGCTCTTTTTGTGGTGTGATTTTATTAAATGTATTGTCTGCAATTTGCTCACAAATGTTCAACGATATGTGAACCTTTGTAAATAATGCCTTTTTATTCAGATCTTTTAAGCCTCTGGGCTGACTATAATATAGTGCTACTTCCTAGAAATATAGACAATTAACTAGATATGTAAGATTAACAGGCTTAGAACTGCTCAATATAGGGTTCAGTGTAAAATTTAATGAACTTTGCTTTGATCTGACTAATTAAGAAATTTTCTTTGATAGACAGAAACTATATATTGCTTATTAACCAATTTTATGCTGCCTCCATAATGCCAGTTGAAAATAGAACTGTTTCTAAATAATAAAACATAGATCGTTGATATGACAGAATGTTTGGAAACAATAATTGTAATAATAATAATAATGATGATGATGATGATGATGATTATTATTATTATTTTATTGCACTAAATTGTGCTATTCTAAGGAACTCGGAAATAATATAAAGCAGGCAAATTTGGCATAAACTGGAAGCACACAGTTTCTCCAGAATCGAACTAAGAGGCTACAACCATAAAAAAAATCCAGACAATTATTCCTGCTCCACCAAACTTTGCAGCTGACACTCTGCATTCAGGCAGGCACTGTTCTTTGCATCCACCAAACACAAATTCATCTGTCATGCCAGATGGTGAAGCATGATTCATCACTTCAGAAAACAAAATTTCCACTGCTCCAGAGTCCAGTGGTGACATACTTTACATCACTCCAGCTTATGCTCCCCATGGTGTATGGGGATCTTATGTTTATGTTCTGCTGCTGCACTACAGCAGTCATTACAGAAACCATCCATGAAGCTTCTAACAAAGAGTTCTTGTGCTGACATTGCTTCCAGATGTGGTTTGGAACTCTGTAATGAGTGCTGTAACCAGGGGTGGTGCCACTTTCAAAAAGGGGCAAAAGCTATTGTCTCACACCCAAAAAAACAAAAACAAAACAAAAAAACAAACAAAAAACAAGAAAACAACATCAAAAAACTTGAATGCCTGAGTGACGAAATGCAATTAGGCCACTGACTAAAACTACCTTTAATGCTTAAATGTCATGCCTAAACATCTCCCTATAAACCTACTTATACCTACCCTATAATATTCTACTTAGAATGTTTGTCTATGGAGACAGTATGGATATGTGCTTAATTTTATACGCCTGTTAGCAACAGATGTGGCTCAAATAGCCAAACCCACTAATTAGAAGGGATGTCCACATACTTTTGGCCATCTAGTGCTTTTATCAGGCACTCCTACTAAACCATTCACTGCCAAAACCATCAATGGGCCATAGAACCACAGCGGACTAGGTAGTATTTAGGTGGCAGACCCTTCTCAGCATAAAAGTGACACTGACATGTTTGTTTGTTGCTCAAAAAATGATCAACAATAATGTTTAACAGCTTAAGACATTTATAAATTTAAGGAAAGAAATATAAGAACTACAACTTTATGCTGATGTTAGATTCTGAAATGCAAAATGATTGTCTTGTTGGCCTGTCAAAATCTGTATTTTTGTATTTTATTGTTATTTATTTATTTATTTATTTTCAACTTTGACATGTATTTAAACAAACACAGTACAAAGACAAGGTATTTTGTGTTTTATCTTATCAACTCATGTAACTTATCAAAATGTTCAGAAAACATTTTAAAAGAGGTGATGTAATCATGCTTGGGTATAAAAAGAGCATCCAGGAAAGGCTGAGTCCTTCACGAGCAAGGATTAAGTTAATGTACAGTGAAAGCCATGTCAACTACTGTCAAATACTGCTGACTTCTCTGGGCTTGAGCTTTTCTGAAATGGACTGATTCTCAGTGAAAGTGTGTACTGTAGTCTGATGAGTCAACCATTTGGCCAGAATCTGTCATGGTATGGGGGGGTATTAGTGGGAACCTTAGTATATATCTGTGTATACATATACAGATATATACACATTTTGGAGCGACTTATGCTACCTTTTAGACGCCCATAACACCTAGAAACATTCTGCACTGTTACAGCAGCACAGCTAGGCAATCAGAGCGAAAATGTACAGCTTGTTTTGAAGCACACAATAAGACAGCCTTATATGGTAGCACAGCTGGAGACTTGTATAATTGGCATCTTCAATCTCCAAACGATTATTCAGTGCTGTTGAAAGGAAAGATAATGTAACACAGTGGTAAACATGCTCCTCTTCCAATTTTTTTGGAGCCTGTTGCAGGCATCATATTTGGAATGAACATATATTTACAAACAACAAACATCCCAACTTTTTTTGGAACTGGGTTTGTATGACTTACAACAAGTTATGCAACTACTATTTATTCAAAATATTGTTAATTTTAGTAAAATTGTTTCTTATGCTGTAATATGCTTTGAATGCATAAATAGTTCTTTGCATCATTAAATGGTTCTTCAGAATGATGGAGAATGTGATATATGTGCTGTGATGGTTTTATATAGTACCTTTTTTGAAAAGGGTTCTATATAGCACCAAAAAGGGCTCTGCTATTTTTATGATGTCAAGCCTGTAACAATAGATGAACCCTTTTTGCTGCTATATAGAACCATCTTTTTATGTGTGGGATTGCTGTAGAATTGTGTAAAATGATTGTACTTTGTGAATACAGGCATCTGAAATTATTTTCTGACCAGTACACCTAAAAGGCGCTCTGAGAAATAAACCAGTAAGTTATTACCTGATGAAGGTTTAATAAGGATTGCAGATTTAGTCACCTCTTACCATGCTAAAACCGAACATTCATATTCTTGTGTAGGATGGTACCCTGTTATCTATGCCCTACAAAGTAGCATCAGAAGCACCTCATAGCTGTATCAGTGTTATTCAAAATTTGCTTGACTTAAACAAATCGCCTCAGTCTGAAAGTGATGACTCTTTCAGCCCTGCATACGCTTCAGTGAAATATCTGATAGTTATGTAAAATATATCCTATCTTTTTCTTCAAGAAAGCTAAGTGGCTTCCACAAATCTATGGAAGAATATCTGTTTCAGCCAGTAGCTGAACATTTTGGAAAAGGCAAAAATCAGTTGCAGGGTTAGAGCCATTCTCAAATGGTCAACAGAAGGACATGAATTAGGGGTGCACCATAGTATTGGAATCATATCGGTATTGGATGTTATTTGCTTTATAAATAATGGCATTTAGTCAATGTTTATATTTAACTGATATTTCAAACGGCTACATGGACACAGCTCAGGTCAGGGGGAGAGCGAGGGCAATAAGGAGAGAAAAAATGTTTGGACTTTATCAAGTCTATTAATTTGGTTATTATGAGTATGTTATAAGTACGATTTAATGGGTAACTCGTTAGATAATGTGCTTAGGTCAGTACAGCACTTGCATTTGCATCCCTAATGTGAACGTTAATTTTCTGCGTTGCTGAGTTAGTTTGACCGTAAGGGTAATACAGTCAGAGGAAATGGCTATATATTAGGAAAGTGCCTGTTGTTCATTTTCGACGTCATTTGCGTAAAAGCTTGTATCTTTGTTTTTGACAAGTGTTGCTGGTCAACAGCAATGCTGTTTTGTATACTGTTGCATGCTGGTCAATCAGATGACCATGTTTTTGTCAGCAGGGTGGTTTTGTATACAGTGTTCACCATCAGATTCAGGCAGACTATATAATCATAGAACAAGCCAGAGTAAGTGTCTCCTTAAAGCACTTAGGCCCAATCCCATTTCTTCTTTTTACCTCTACCCCTTGTTTTCGAGTGTCACCCTAACTCAGTTCCAAGGGGTAGTGGTTGAAATCTTGTCCTATGTAATAGAACCCTCACAACACTTCATTAACAGGCTACTAGCGCTGCTCTGTAGATGACCCTGCCAGTCTGCAGTGATAGGAGAGGAGGTTAAATTTCAACAACCTCACTGCTGGGCTTTAGTTACATTTAGGACATCACATGCCTTCAAAGAGGGACAATTAATTATTATCGCCCACCCCTAATTCTTCAGTGATATGAAGCTGAAGTCAGACATTCACCAGCTTCTTGTGTGAATTTTCCCGTTCCACCTTAAATGGTGCAGCAGTTACATTCTGGCACTTCAGGTGTCAGAACTGCTGGACTATTTAAGGTGGAACAGGAAATTTAGCTAGATAGCTACCAAGACATTACTAAGCATGCTATTAGCAATTTTTTATGCTTGTTAGGAAGAAAACAACCATAATACATCGAAACGACATTAAACTAAGATAAAACAATGACTGTCATAATTTTACAACAGAGAAAATTCTCACATTTGTAGGTTTCTTTGGTTGCTCACGTAGCCATCTTGCCAGTTTTTCCTTTTTCTCAAAACACTCTGTATAGAATGTACCTCTGAAAAATCTCCATTTGGAAAGCCATGTAGCCCTAACACTTTGCCCCCCCCCTCTGTCTCTACAAAAATTGGGACACCCTAACCCTAAACGTAAGGCACAAAACAGAAGGCTAAGGGCTAAATGGTAGGGGCAAGGGGTGAAATGGGATCAGGCCTTAGATTCATTGTTTCCCCTGTTAGAGTGCAAACATGCCAAAATGTCTAAAAAGATCCTTTGATGAGCTAACCTGATACACTCTGATAGTGTAACCTGCCAGAGCCAAAAGCCTCAGAAACTGATCTAAATCTTCATCTTTAAGTGCACACAGTATTTAATCATATTAAACTAAAGCCAAGTATTTGTTTTTGGGAGCGAAAGTGGTCTGAGAAACATGTTGAAAGGGGATTATTTTCGCTGCTTGTCTCCACAACATTTCCCCCATGAACAGGCACTGAAGTAGTTCTTAAGGAAACTAAGGAAAATCCAATTAGCATATAAACAGAGCCATATTTATAAATAAAAGACTTAATGTTATTAATATTTATCTGTAACTGATATACATATTCCCCTGACTATGCTTCATCATCACAGCATATTTCAAATCTGTGGAAAACCTTGAATGTTTAAGTGATGCTGGGCTACAGCCCTAAAACGTCTGCATTTTATTAATTTTATTGCATTTGTAACCATATATAAATGTGTTACACTTTTCTGTAATACTAATCCAGGTAGATGTAGTCCCACTTTCTACACTGTGTGTATCAGCATTGGTATCAGCATCAGCAGAAGCATATGAGATATAAGCATATTGCCATATCAGTGCATCTCTAATGTGAACCTAAAGTCCTCTGGTACTAGATCAGCATTAGTCATCTTCTAGCCTTTTTTCTGACCACACAGCCTGTCTGGATATTTTTGTGTGGTGGTTCACTCTCAACCTAGCAGTGACACTGACATGTGTAAAAACCCCAGTAGCACTGTTACACTGTGTCTGATACACTCATAACAGCACCACACACACTATCATGTCAGTGTCACTGCTGTGCTGAGTATGCCAGTAAACAAAGTAGAAAATTACTGACTTAGAGTCACAGGCATTCTGGGTTTGTGAAGGCCTCACATACTTTCTTGAGAAAAGAGAATATATTTTACATAGCAATGGAGTGAGTGCGGTTTGATATTACACGGAAGCAGATAAAAGGCTGAAAGTAAAGGTGATTTGCTTAAGTCAAACAGCTTTTGAATAAGACCAGTACAGTTCTGAAGTACTTCTCATGCTAGTCTCTAGTACATAGATGAAATGAGAGTAGAGATACCCTGTATTAATCAAATAAAAGTATGAATTCTCTGTTTATGTTTCTACTTGTCTTAAAGTACAATGTTTTTCATATTTATCACTTTAAGTAGTAAGGAGCTGCTGGACTCGTTCAGTTGCATCAGATGGGGCTGTGGTCTTGAGGCCTTGAGTGAGAACTAGAGAAGATTATCTCCTCTGCAAATTGTACAACATGCACACTTGATGCAATCCCCTCAAAATTACTCAAAGAGGTACTACCAGTTATCATTAATCCTCTTTTAACTATAGTAAACTCGTCCCTTAGCCTGGGCCATGTACCCAGAGCTTTTAAACTAGCAGTTATTAAGCCTCTGATCAAGAAACCAAACCTTGATGCTAGTGTATTGTCTAATTACAGGCCTATATCTAACCTACCATTTATATCTAAGATCTTAGAAAAAGCCGTAGCCCAACAACTTAGTTCATATCTACATAAGAACCACATATATGAGAAATTCCAATCTGGATTCAGGCCACATCACAGCACTGAGACAGCTCTAGTTAAGATAACAAATGATCTTCTTCTTGCCTCTGATCAAGGCTACATATCCCTGTTAGTGCTACTTGACCTCAGTGCAGCTTTCGATACGATAGACCACAATATTCTCCTAGAAAGGTTAGAAAACATGGTTGGAATCACAGGGACCGCCCTATCGTGGTTCAAATCTTACTTAACGGAACGTTATCAGTTCGTACAGGTAAATGACTTATCTTCCAATTATTCACAAGTAAGATCTAGAATTCCACAAGGCTCTATTTTAGGACCATTATTATTTACATTATACATGTTACCGTTAGGCACAGTTATAAGTAACCATGGCATTAACTTTCATTGTTGGACACTAGGACAGCTTTTTTACATCTTTGCAATATCGCCAGAATAAGAAATGCCTTATCGCTGCGTGATGCAGAAACATTAGTACATGCCTTTATTACCTCAAGACCTCACTTGTTTAGTTTAGCTTTTGGTAGCTAATGTTTCCCCTTGGATAAAGGCAGCAGAACCAGGGGTCCATGGACGCAGGGAATTATAGTAAACTGAGACGCTGGTGCTGTCGTCCCGCCGCTCGCACGCGAACACTCAGGTTTGTGGACGGAGGAGCGGAGGGATGCCAAATTGTTTCAGGGTGCTCCCGTGTCTGTGTGTCCTTTTGGTTCTCTCCTTTTAGTTAAGCTGTTGTAGTCAGATCTGCCGGAGTCGTTAGCCACACTCCAGAAATGTTTTACATATTATTATACATACACCCATACAGAACTAAACTAACTCCATTTCCCTACCTTTCTTCCGAGAAAACGACTGCCCACCTGTCCGGCCGGACACTGCTGAATGATTGTTTGTAGAGCTCTCCGGCTACCCGCTTCAGACCAGTTACCCACAACCCAGTCACCGCCACCTGCCTTGGACTGGCTGCCCACTCTACACTGAAGTGGACTCCTAACTATTACTACTACTACTACTATTAATATTAGTAGAATAATAATTTTGTAGGTAGTTTGACCAGAGGAGGATGGGTCCCCCCATGTGAGCCTTGGTTCCTCCCAAGGTTTCTTCCTCAGCTCTGAGGGAGTTTTTCCTTGCCACTGTCGCCCCTGGCTTGCTCACCTGGAGGATTTACATTTCATGTTGAAACTTTGTCCTAAACGGATTTCTGTGAAGCTGCTTTGTGACAACATCAGTTGTAAAAAGCGCTATACAAATAAATTTGACTTGACTTGACTTGAATCAAGCCATGGAGCAGCTGGTGCTGATGTGTACATAACTGTAATATTCTTCACATTGCAGCAGTGTTTGACAGTCAGGGCGCGAGTGTACAGGAGGCACTTATGACAGAAATGACTTGAGAAATTCAACAAAGCTGAAGTTAAATTTGCTGTTCTGTTAGTCTTTGGGGTTGTGTGGCAGCCAGTGGCTCAGGCAACACTGCACAGATGAAACGGATTCCACTAAATATCAGCAAATTCTGGAAGCAAATGTGACATAGTCAGTCAAAAACTTAAACTGAAAAGAGGCTGCCTTGTACAAGAAAACAAGAAAACCAAAAATATACCTCAAAATTCACCATGATTTACTTCGAGAAATGCAAGATGAAGATTTTGGGCCTGACAGTGTGTAAAAATTCCTAAATCAAGAGTAGAAAGACTCTGGCTATAAAAGCCATTTGCAAGCTGTGATATCTTTCAAATGGGGTGTTACTGACTCAGTAGGGTGTCCAAATGCTTGCACATGCTACAATTACTATTCCATTTTATACAAATTAATCAAATATAAGTGAACTATGCATTAACATTTGCAGAAAAAATGTTTTTTATACTTCTTTTCACTTCAAAAATCAATAAAATATGAAATTTGGATTGGGGTGCACAAACTTTTGCATACAACTGTGTAGCCCAGTTGAAACTTTTAGTTCAGTTTATTTATTTTTTATTTGAATTATCAGTTCAAATATATATAATTACCTGAATCTAAAAGTTTGGTCATTTGATTAAGTATGTTTTTAAAATAACTCTTACTTCTTCCTCTCTCTGAGCCTATAACATCTAACAGAGTGTTCTTATCAGCCAATCAGCAGGGTCAGTGGGAGGGACAACGGCAGAAGTGGGAAAAGAAAAAAAGAAGGAAAAGGGAGGAAAAAAAAGAAGAGAGAACACACACGATAAGGAGCAGAGAAAAGAGTAGGGAGACGGAGTGAACTAAATGGTGCTCATACCTCATATGTGCGACCTATAGTTCATTATGTTTGAGTAAATAACTGTCTGAACGTTCTGTGAGTACAGTCCAGTGCAGGGTTGGCGAATAGAGGTAACTTTTGTTTTGTTTATTGCTCTTCGGAGTGAAGAGGCCAGTTGCATTATTTTTTTTTTCTTGGCCACTACACACCCGAGCCACGAATCAGGCCTGCAACGAGGGGGGTAGACAACTGGTTCAGTTAACTAGCAGAGACTCTACTTAGAGCGAGCTGTGCGTGAGAGTGTGTGTGGGCCCTTTTTTATTTTGTTTTATTTGTTCAGGCTTTGCCAATACGAATATTTTAAACTAAAATCTACAGTGTTGGATGTTTTCTATCTTTTGCATATTCAGAAGTTATTTGTTAGTGTTATAATTGTATTCCCTGTTCATATTGAGTGTATATTTCTAACTTTAGGTTCTGTCAGATACATTTATCAGTCACTTAAGCCTAACCAAATTTAGAAGTTACTGAGTAAACCAGGGCCCACAGCTAATCATTTAAATAACCACCTATCTAGCTTGGGCGCTACAACTGTATTTGCCTACCTATGTCAGCAAGACAGAACTACAAGAGGGGTTTCAAATAAAGTGATCAAAGTCTGCATTTATGTTTGTCACTATGATGCACAGATGGCTTGTCATGTTGTTGAAATAGGAAGGAGGTTTGATTTGAAACATTGCTTACGTCTAAATGTATGAAACTGGTTTACTTATAGCTTCATATTGTTCAAATAAAAAAGAGGATGACCGGTGTAATAAAGAGCAGCGTTCCCTTGGATCAAACTGTGGTGAGACCAAAAATTACCATATTACTGCATAATTCAATTACAGTCATTTTACTAGATGATAATCAGATGTCATTATGCTCTGCTGTACACTGTATAAATTATGTTGCCTGCTGTGCCTGTCTTCACTCTGCTTCATTTTGGGAGAACTTCATCTGCCCTCTAGCTCACCACACTGCCTGCTGCTTAATTGTGAAGTGATCTTATAGCGTGCCATCAGGCCAGGTAAGCATGATTTTTTGTTTTTTGTTTTTTTTCTAATTAGTGTTATTGAGAAATGTATCACTTGAATATTTCAATATTTGCATTTTGTGTCGTGATGTGAGGTTTTAATAAATTTCATTCATGTCTCCATGTCAGACTGAATATAACTTCACTAACTGGTGCAGCCGCGACCCAGAAGGATAAGCGGTTTGGTTGATGTGTGTGTGTGTATCTGGTGCAGCCCTGTGGAGTACAGTGTTGCCAGATTTTTGACTTTCACAGAATGTTCAAATTCTTTCCAAATGTTTTTTAATGTTCTACATTTCTCTACAAGGATATTCGGAGGGACAGATGTTTTGCTCTTTTCAATTGCTTTCAAAAGATATGTGGGCCAAAAATGAACTAAACTCACATTTCACATTAGGGTTCATGCATACCCTGTAAATTGCTATGGAATTGTTCTACAGTACAACAATTGCACTTAAGAAATGCACTTTCACTTATAAATCATTCTCACCTTTTTGCTGGACAAAATGAGTAGATCAGCAGACGCCTGGCCTGTTTTAACATTTAATTAAACACTGCGTTATGTGTTCCTTCTAGGACTCTCAGTCAAACATTTTAATAAAGGACATTTTCTTTACCATACAGCAAGCAGTTCAGGTTTAGTTAAACATAATAAGGTAAAATTAAAGTAAGTCATTTTTGTTTTTTAATCTAAGCCGAATTAAAACAGAATTATGAGCAGACTCAGAAAAGCTGAAGCTGGGCTCTTTTATTAAAACAGTGGAACATGCACATAGGCTGGTCTTGAGAAAGATTACAGAGCAGGCAGTTGGTTTAGTGTTTCTCTTACTGTGTTTAATACTTTTTTTACTGTGTCATTCCATTTTATTACACGTAACTTTTTTGGATTGGAATGTTACAATTTCTTTAGCTGTGTAGATGTTATTGAGTTAATTCCAATGTCTGGTGTAAATTCTATCTGAATAGCTGAACGTGGTGGTGGTGTGTTAGTGTGTGTTGTGCTGGTGCGAGTGGATTAGACACAGCGGTGCTGCTAGAGTTTTTAAACACTACTCCACTCACTGTCCACTCTATTAGACACTCCTACCTTGTTGGTCCACTTTGTAGTGGCTCCAGCAGTGTCTGATCCACTCGCATCAGCACAACACTCACTAACACACCACCATGTCAGTGTCACTGCAGTGCTGAGAATGTTCCACCACCCAAATAATACCTGCTCTATGGGGGTCCTGTGGGGGTCCTGACCATTGAAGAACAGGGTAACAAAGTATGCAGAGAAACAGATCGACTACTTCTTAAGTCCTTGATTGAAACATTAGTGTTAGGTAAGGGAGGGGTAGCATGTTAAATGCTTGTTGGAACTAAACTCTGCAGGAAAGTAGACCTTCAGAAGGAGGGTTGGAGACCACTGCTGTAGAGGATGCGTTAACTTATTTTCAAATAGAAAATCAACAAAACTTGTCATTTGACTAGGGTCAGGAAACATCAAATTACTGCAGTTTAGTTACAGATAGTGTGGTGAACAGGCATATATGTAGAGGACAGGGAGCATAACACATTTTGTGCTATGTGTATATCCATTCAAAAATGAGTACTCAATGAGGTGTGGAGAAAAGTTGGGACATAAGCAGCTGATTTTGTGCCTCATACAAATAGTCACCAATGTCATGATAAGCAAATTGGCCAAATCTAAATGGAACAATATATGCAAATATTTCAAGCATATAGACGACATGCTCCCTTAGCTCCCCACATAAATCAAAACATTCCGCATGCACTGTTTTGTTTATATATATATATATATATATATATATATATATATATATATATATATATATATATATATAGAGAGAGAGAGAGAGAGAGAGAGAGAGAGAGATGCAAATGCAGAGAATTTTTAATAAACAGAATCCACAGAGCAAAAATAGTAGAGACAGTAGAGACAGGCAAAGAGTCAAAAAAACAGAAAATACCAAAACACAGGAAACCGGCTCAATAAAATCATTGAGAGTGGCAATACCTCACAAGGAGGCAGAGTAAGAGTCCTGGTTATAAAGGGAGGCTGATGAGCAGATTGTAGGCAGGTGCGTGAGTGTGGGAGGAGTCAGCTCTCAATACTCCGGAGAAGCTGATCTCTGAATGAAGGAACGGCCAGTGGGTGTGACAAAATCTAAATAAAAATATAATGCAATGATGTGCAAATCACTTAAACCCTATATTAAATTGAAAATGTATTGAAAATTAGACAACATATCAAATGTTGAAACTGAGAAATGTTATTTTTTTAAAAAAATATATGCCAATTTTGAATTTGATACCAGCAACACATTCCAAAAAAGTTGGGACGGGGGCATGCTTACCACTGTGTTTCATCACCTCTTCTTTTAACAACTCTCTGTATGTCATTGGGAACTGAGGAGACTGACTGCTGTAGTTTTGAAAGTCAAATGTTTTCCTGTTCTTGTTTGATACAGGATTTCAGCTGCTCATCAGTTCGGGGTCTCCTTTGTCATATTTTTGTTTCATAATGCGTCAAATGTTATCAATGAGTGACAGATCTGGACTGCAGACAGGTCAGTTTGGCACCCGGACTCTTTTACTACAGAGCCATACTGTTGTAATATATGCAGAATGTGGTATGGCATTGTCTTGCTGAAATAATCAAGGCCTTCCCTGAAAAAGATGCTGTCTGGATGGCAGCATATGTTGCCAAAACCTGTATATATCATTTAGCATTAATCTTCACAGATGTGCACGTCACCCATGCCATGTGCACTAATGCACCCCTATACCATCACGGATGCTGGCTTTTGAACTGTGTGCTGGTAAGAAGCCAGATGGTCCCTCTTCTCTTTAGCCTGGAGGACGCAGTGTCTATGATTTCCAAAAATACTTCAAATTTTTATTCCTCAGACCACAGGACACTTTTCCATTTCAGCTCAGTCCATCTTAAATGAGCTCTGGCCCAGAGAAGGTGGCAGCGTTTCTGGATCCTGTTTATGTTCAGTTTCTTCTTTGTGTTTTAGAGTTTTAACTTGTATTTGTGGATGCATCGACATACTGTTTTCACAGACAGTGATTTTTGGAAGTGTTGCTGAGCCCATGCAGTGATTTCCACTATAGAATTGTGTCTGCAGTGCCACCTGAGGGCCCAAAGATCAGGCCGTCCAGTATTGGTTTTTAGCCTTGTCCCTTGCATACAGATATTTATCTGAATTTTAATGATATTATGTACCATAGATGATGTTCTTTGCTATTTTACGTAGAGAAATGTTTTTCTTAAATTGTTGCACTATTTAATTGTGCAGTTTTTCACAGAGTGGTCAACCACTCCTCATCTTTACTTCTGAAAGACTCAGCCTCTCTGGGATGCTTTTTAATACCCAATCATGTTACTGACCTGTTGCCAATAAACCTAATTAGTTGCAAAATGTTCCACAAGGCATTTTTTAGTATTACATGACTATCAGTTTTTTGTTGCCTTGTCCCAACTTTTTTGAAATGTGTTGCTGGCATCAAATTCAAAACGACCACATATTTTTCAAAAAACAATAAAATTTCTCAGTTTCACTTTCAACATTCAATATGCTTTATGTCCTTGTACTATCATTAACTAAATATAGGGTTTAAGTGATTTGCCCATAACTGCATTCTGTTTTTATTTACATTTTTCTCAGCGCCCCAACTTTTTTGGAAACAGGGTCATAAGTGCTGTCAAATTACAGATTTGTATTAATCTATGTGGTTTGATCAGGTTACCATGTTACAGTGTAAATATTCCACAGTAACTCTGTAGAAGTTAGTCTACACTTTGTAATAAGTGAATAGTTCCCATGTGGTTATTATGCAGATACAGTGGAAATACAGATTAGTAATCCAGACATGGCTTTCGGGGTAGTATAATGCACATATACACAAACAAATAGTGTATATAATGTACACGAGAAAAAATAGGAGTTGGTACATATGTTTAATAAGACACTTTAATAAGAGCTTTGGTGTGTGTTAAATAAAACAGTGTGTTTTAAGAGTGTCTTGATAAGACAATGTGCTTTAAGTGTGTTTAGTAAGAAAGTGAGCATTAAATTTGTTTAATAAAACAATGTGTTTTAAGTATGTTTATTAAGACAATGTGCTTTAAGTGTGTTTACTAAGAAAGTGAGCATTAAATTTGTTTAATAAAACAATGTGTTTTAAGTATGTTTATTAAGATATGGAGCTTTAACTGTGTTTAGTAAGAGTGAGCTTTAAGTGTGATTAATAAGACAGTGAGCTTTAAGTGTGTTCAATAAAAGTGTGTTAATATAGACAGCAAGCTTTAGTTATCTTTAATAACAGTGTGCTTTAAGGGTGTTCAATAAGACAGTGTATTTTAAGTGTATTCATTAAGACAGTACGCTTTATTTTATATGTGTTTAATAATGCATTTTGCTTTAATTGTGTCTTGATGAGACTGTGTTATAAGCATGTTTATTAAGACATGGAGCTTTAATTGTGTTTAACAAGACAGTGCATTAAGTGTGCATAATAACACAGGGAGCTTTAAGTGTGTTTAATAAGACAGTGATCATTGTGTTTAATTCTAAGCATGTTTATTAAGACAGCAAGTTTTAAGTGTGTTCAATAGGACAGTGTGCTTTAAGTTTTTTCAAAAGATAGCGTGCTTTAATTCTGTTTAAGACAAAGTGTTTTTAGGATTTTTATTGTGACATTGAGCATTCAGTGTGTTTTTAAAAAACAAACAATCAGCTTTAAGTGTGTTTTATATGGCAATGTGCAATGTGTTTAATAAGACAATGAGTCTTCAGTGTGTTTAACTCTATAAATGGCCAGGGCCTACTAGCAGGCTCAAAGTTTTATTACACACTTACATAACCCAAGAATAGCTCAGCCAGTTTGTTTATTAACTACATTGTAGTCCATTTAGTCAATAAATAATCCTTAGTATGTAATAAGCCTAGGATTTTAGGAGGTTTAGATAGTAAGTTTTATAATAACACATCGAAGCCTGTCTAATTGTCTTGTCACATTTCAGAGAAGTGTTTCAGAGTGTTGGAGCTTCTACTGATGATGAAGTGTCTCCTACATCCACTGATTCTTCTACTGGTCATTAGCTCACTGGCCTCCTGTAGGCTGGTGGCTGATTTTTTGAATGCTCAACAAAATGGCTGTCCTCAGTTCTTCCTGAACACTCCTAATGGTCATGTTACACCCACCATTCTGCAGCCTGCTCAGCGTTATCAGCAGATCTGTCAGGAATATCAAGGTGTTGATAGATTTGCCACTCTTCATGATACTCAGAATAAGATCCCTGTGTACTCAGCCTATCTATTTGTTGCTCATCTGCCAATAAACAGACGTAACAGCTGGCGGAAAGAAAAAGGGGTGAGTAAATTGTTTTACACTACATACTGTATTTCATCTATACTTGCTCCGTACATTAATGTAATGTGTAAGTGTTTAATGTTGTTAGATTAATTTTCATTACAGTGATAGTCATGTCACATGAAATACCTTAAATTCTATAGTTTATAGTTTACTATATAGTCATAGTGTTACTTAGCTCATTAACTGTTTGACAATTAATTCTGTCAAAACTGAAACTTGCAGCTCAGCAATAACCAACAGGCTATCAACAACGATTATAGAGGCAGTGGAATGCAAAGGGGTCATTTATATCCTGCCTATTATAATAACAATGTTCAAGGAGTGCAAGCCACCTTCATTCTGACCAATGCAGCACCACAAAGTGGAC
The DNA here is from genome assembly GCF_904425465.1 of Colossoma macropomum. Lineage (NCBI taxonomy): Eukaryota > Metazoa > Chordata > Actinopteri > Characiformes > Serrasalmidae > Colossoma > Colossoma macropomum. The sequence goes on along the minus strand of NW_023495968.1, from coordinate 17,737 downwards.
ATTTCAACATTCAATGGTTCAACCACGTTGAGAAACCAGTAAATCAGGCCATTCAGAATAGCTGTGGAGTGAACCAAGCTTACGTTGTAACAGGAGTGGTGCCGGATCAATTTTCTACCCTCAACAACAACAACAACAACAACAACAACAACAACGGAGGTAAAATATTTGAAATAACATACTGCAGACTGTTCTATGAAAAAACAGTAGAGCTGATTGAGATGCCAGAAAAGTATGAGAAGATGAGAAAATGAGAAGAAATGTAGAGAGAAGAAACTGATCATTTATTGCCACCGTTCAAAACAAAACAAAATTCATAATGTTTCATGATTTCATGATGAACGGACCAAGAGACGTGTTAAAAACCATTTTACTCTTTTACTCAACAGCCCAGTTCCAAATTCAAATACAAAAAACGGAGTTCCAAACAGTCCAAAACATTCAAAAAACCAAGACAGCATACAAAGCTCAGCAAAGGTGCCAAAGAGGTACTAGAGTTCAGGCAAAGGCCCAAGTGAATCCAGAAAATGCATGGGGATAGACAGCTCAGCACATAGACAAACTGACAATTTTTCACAGGGAGCATGTGAAGGTCCTTTTAAAGGGAGTTGTATCAGCTGCAGGCCAATGTGATAAAGGTGTTGCTAGGGAACTGTTCAAGACTCCAGCGAGGCTGACCTCTGGTGTTGAGGGTGGATACTGCACCTGACAACTATATATAGCCTTATGTAAATATGTTTCTTATCAACTGAAACAATGGACTGAAAATATGGCTTCTAGTGGCTCAACTTGTGGGATGTGACTAAAATGGACGCCTATTTGCGTGTAATTGAGTACATCAGCCATTTTCTTAGTGCCCGAATCATAAAATAAAAACCACAAATATGCTTTATGTGACTGGTGAATATTGATGCAAGAGAAAGTGTTAATTCATTTGTTCCATGTGATTTTGTCACTATTTAGTAGTGTATAACACAACATTAATAATAAAGAAACTAGTCAATGTAACCAGACTTTCTTACAAGTAATTTTGGTCCATTCTTCGTGAAATTTACACACAATGTAAAGGACAGCAGGCGTTTTCAAATTATGTCAAAAACTGAAAAACAACAAAAATGGAGATACAAGCAGCGATATACTTCTGCTGGCTAGACAAATATTTCAGTTCTTTGTAAGAAAGATCACGAGGAGGAAACAACGTCATATTTTCGTGCAACTTTGATGGCTAGAATGTTAAAGAACGAGCTTTACTCTATTTAGATTGTTTTTGTAGCCCAGTATTAGGACTTATTTCTTAAAATCCAGTTGTTATTTTACTAAAATTTGAAATTATTAAATAAAATTTGCCAGTGAAAACCAGCAGAGACAATGCTTGTGAGGTTTTACTCTGATTGCTGCTGAGTTTTATTCTAATTTATGTCTTGCATATGTAACGGGTTTTGCAATTTTTAATATTATTATTGCTAGAACCTTATGTGAGGGTGTGAGGTAACCCGGATTTATTTGAAGTCTACAGACCAGGGCAGGAGAGAGAAACGCTCGCACCAAGGATGCTTCAGAAAAGAGAATTTATTGGCTAAATATCAAACTACTTTTGGACTACATTCAATGATAAACAATATAAAATAAAACAAGAAAACAAAACAAAACAAAGTGATAGTAATGAAAGACAAAATAGCTCGAGTAAGTTAGAGTGATTCAGGGCTAAATGGTATGAGGCAGTGTGGTTTGGGAAGTCGCTTAGGAGAGCCTCTAGAGAATTAACCTAAGCGTGGACGGGAAGAACTATATGGCTGGATGTACCTATATAAGTTCTCTTATTAAATAAATTGGCGTCAGGGCCCTGACTGCAAATTGATGGTTCCAGCTTACGTGGGAGTCAGGGGCTGACTTCAGGCGGGGTCGTCTCAGGACAGACTCGATCGAAGGCTGGAGCTCACGCGGTGGTTCCTCTCCTCGCTGGCCGTGGATGCTGCATCTCCGTGCGGGCACGCGCCTTCCCGTCAGTGATTGGGCGGAGGCGTCTCGTGGCCGTCTGACGGTGGAGCTTGGGCGGCCTTTCGAGGGTCGATCTGTTCACAGATCAGTGCGTGGCTCTGGGTGCGATGCTGGGTCTCCGTGGCGTCAGAACCGCTCCCACTCCGTTGGCAAGGTTCAGGTTGCAATCAAGGTTCTGAGGCTGGTGGTACCAATTTAACTAACTACCTCTCTTTAGCAGAATCGGAAGTTATGGATATATTCTCCCTGGCCCGACAAGAAATATCCACCTTCCTTCTCTGAGGGTGGTTCAAACTTAAGGTGTGTAGGCGAACAGGCAAGTTACAAACAAAGGTTTCAGATCTGAAAATTTAGCGTCCTAATACTTCTGACCTGTCTTTCTGACCTAGGCCGGCACAAACTTAGAAACTTTTGTTGCAAACGCAGGAACTCTGCACATTTGCGGTGCACTCTGGTTTTGTTCAGCTGGAGGCCCTTCCCTTCAGGGGTGGAACCCAGGTGTTGATAGGTTCTCTCACCTAACGGGTAATTAGCTATCCCTAATTCTTGGTCCTGATTGGTGGGGGTTTCTCTGTGCACCCTACCAGGGAACTCCCTCCTTTGTTCCTTCTAGGTTTAAAAGTTTAATTCGATTAAACAAAACAGTTTTCAGATCAATTAGGTTACTAAAATCCATAACCCACAAACCTAACATTTACGTATCTACGTGCAGTTTCTACCCACATTATCTGAGAACAACTATGGCAAAGGCAGAGTTGTAGTTAATCCTTGGGTGTCTTTTCATTGCATGAACTTTCAACACAGTACAATCATTACTTCAAATGACTAAATCAAGTAAATGAGAAGAGTAAAAATAGAAGGCTAAATAAAACAAGTGAAAAGGAAACCTAGGTGCATACTTTCAGTGTTCTAAATACATAGTGTTCTAAAATCACTACTTTAAATGGTTATTTCGGTTGCTTTCAGACAGTTATCCCACACATTCCTAACGTCTGGTTAGAAAGGATGAATACACAATATGTAACTGAGTATATAAATACAAGCATCAACACTTGTGAATTAGATAAGATTGATAGTCAGACATGCATATCAGTAAGTTTTCCTGGAGTCCTTTGTGAGTAACAGTCCTTAGGTGGTGGCGTGGTAATTCTCGTTTTCACCCCTTGGGGTTGCTGTGGGTCCATGCTTGAGAGCCCTAGGGATTTTAGAAAGTTGTAATTTGGCCGTCCAAAGTCGTACAAATTCCGTTCTTGCTATGTCTAGTTTAGTTAAAAAGAGTTCTAACGAATGGTTGTAGTTTGGAATGGACAAACACCTTAGAAATATACTTTCTGTTACTTAAGATAAAAGTTGTCCACAGTACTTTGGAGAGGCATCTGCCACATTCTAGCGTAGGTGTCCTGTTTTTCTCCAGGTCAAAGGAGAGGGGTGCAGCCTCTTGATTCAGCCATAAATCTGGCTGAGCCTGGGTAGGGGGACAGATTTACACCCCTTCTTCCAGACTTGCTGGAGCCAAAAGGCCCTTAACTTTTGGGTAAACACTCTGCTTGAAGTAGAGTTTCAGCCAGTGTTCGCTACACATAATACCACACAGTGGGTGGGTCAGTTTTTCTGTTTTGCCACTGCTTTGGTTGGATTTCTCCCTTAACTTTCCAAATTGCTCTCTCTATTTTCTCAAAGATGATCTTATAGTTTTGTGACCCAATATATCTCAGAACATTTGGCTAACTTTACCTCACAGCCACTAATCTGGACACACCATGACAAACACATACATAATTTCAGCCTAATTTTTGCTAAATTGTCCCTTTCACATGCAAACTCCCCAGCTCGCCAGTCCTTAGTACTGCTGCTCCTCCGTCCGTCCGTCCGTCCATCTCCTTCTCCTTCTTCTTCTCTCTCTCTCTCTCTCTCTCTCTCTCTCTCTGTTCCTGGTACTGCACCTGAGTCGAGAGAGAAAAAGAGTTCACTGGCCCTGCCAGCTGCCTTACACCTTGTCCACTGTGATCAAACATAAGGTCTGCTAGTGTGGCCTTGCTGCAGGACAAGAAGTGGTTCCCAGGAGGAAGGGCTTCTTGATTGGGCAACACCCCCCCCCAGCCCTCACAGTTATCATTCTCCCCTCATAGTCATCATGTGCTGCCATCTGCGTTCGGGCCCCGCCTTACTGCTGGCTCTCACGGCCGTCATCAGAGCCTGGGAGCACAATCACCAATTAATAGTATTTGATTACATCATTAAGAACACCCACTGTCATTTTGGTAGGCAAGCTGTAACTCTGACTATGCTCTAAAATATTTCTAGTATTCCGATGGCGTCACACAGTCACGCTGCCACTGTCTTGGTAGGCAACTTCAAGTTCATTGGGCAGGGCAGTGGAGGTTTGCTATGAAACAACAAAGCAATAACCAATCCAGCAATGGCAGTAGAACGGGTGTTTTTCCTGGAATACTTTAAAACTAATTTAAAGCACATTAACCAGTATATTTGAGTGTACTGCTTTGATTTTATTTGATTTGAGTTGAAATCTAAACAGCTGACATTTCCTGCTGTGCTACTTCTGCTCTGTCCCAAACTGCATACTATGGCCACAATTGGTCTATAGTTTTGGAAGGGTTTAATGAGATTCAGGGTAGAAACAGTGATGAGACTACCCAATCAGCAGTGACTGGTTCTCAGCTAACTTTAGAACAGCTGTGGTTTGGCTGTGTTTATCTCTGTATGAGACACTATGGAAATGTATCTTGAGATGTTCAGGGATGCAGCACACATACTGTTGGCTAAGATACAGCATAGCTGTGAGAGTGTGAGAGTTTATTAGTGTTATCAGCAGACTGTATGTATTAAAAATCATATATTTTTTATTTGAAGCACTCATAACATTGGTATCTAAGTCAGCAAGCTTTAGTCTAGGTCCAGTAGCTGCTCAGTTTAGGCTACAAGCTCTGTAGGTGGCTTCCATTAGCAATTAGATGAGAAATTAGTTGTACTGTGTTAGAGAGAAGTAAATAACATAAAAAAACTATAACCTGACTTATTACAGGTTTACATGTATTCTAAGCTGAAAATAAAAATGTAAATAAATAGTTAGATAATTAAATAAATTTAATCAGGGTAACTGGATTTAAATCAGTTTATGGAACAGTAATAGCATTTTGTTGAAGAATATCAATTATGGATGGGTAAAAAGGAGCAATGATTTAGTAAAAAATCCTAAAGGATAAATTCATAGTTGGTGTAATACTCATATATATAGCAGTTAGTTTATCCACTATGAGATAAAGATAAATTTTCTGCAAAATGGACCTTACTAAGATCAGCCAGTGAGATGCATTCAACAGTCCAGCAGATCCAGTGGCTGATTATAGCTCTGCTCATTAAACATTTTCAAGCTAATGTTTAAGGTACTTCTCGACAAATGCATTTATTGAGGTAAACTGGATGTCAGCAAATTTTCCTGTGGCACAATGTTGGCTTCTTTTTTGGCAGCTTTGTTTACCCAAATTCGTTCTATGTTTAAAGTGCCTAAATGTAACTGCTCCACTATTTAAGGTGGAAAAAAAAAATTCAAGTAAGACACTGTGGTGAATAAGACACTGACTCCTGCTTAATTAAGTTCATTATTTAAGAGTTTTGCCAGTTTTATTACTTTTTGTAAAATGCCTTGCATTGCAGCAACAGTTAAGACCTGTGTGTCTGTGGGAATTTGTTCAATATGGTGGTTGTAGTATGAGGGATGACTGAGTGAGGGAGGAGGGAGAACTCTGAGAACTTAGGCTGGAGTTTTGGGCAGCTTCTTCCTGTAGCTAGAAAGGCAGACCCTCTCATAGCTGCAGTAGGACTGATGTAGGACTGAGGAACAGGGAGGAGATGGGGTGGCAGTGGGAGTTGCAAACCCTTCACAATGGGAACAGAAGGTGAGGATGTGAATTTATATATTATAATATATATATATATAAAATATATATATATATATATATATATATATATATATATATATATATATATATATATATATATAAACCTCAGTTATAACAAACTACATGTTTAGTTTACTGTTTTGCTGACTATTACAAAATGTACTTAAAGGAACACATGTGCACCTAGCCAGCTAGCTAACAGAGATTGTAGTTTAATATTGTTTGCTAATTAGAGTTAAATTGGTTAGCTGGATATATCGGGTAGGAGGGCTGGAGTTTACAGGACCATGAGAGGCATGTTTCCAAAATCTGATTGGATGGCACTGAACCTGGAAAATGAGCAAAAAAAGAAAAGTTTTGCAGAGAGGTGAACAAGTTTTCTGTATAAATTGTATTGTATTGTACTGTTTTCAAATCAAGAAGCAGATGTTCCAAACAGATAAAATAACTGAAAGAGTTCTTTATGTCAGATGGCTGGCATTATTTATTAGAACTGTTTGTTTTGCTAATTTAATGGATTTAATTTGACTTTCATTTCTGTCACAAAATAATCAGAAGATAATTTTCATGCCAGAGCTGACAAACACGGATTCCTTAAATCAAGTTCAAGTCAGGCTTTATTGTCATCCCAGCTATATACAAGTACACAGTGAAATGAAACAACATTCCTCCAGGACCAACACAGGAACACAAGTGCAGAACAATACAACAAACACAGTGCAGACAATACAGTACAATAAATAAATACGAAACACTTACAATACATACAAAACAGAACACAGGCAGTACTGAGAGTATGTGGAGTTGTGCAAAGGAGGATGTAACATACTATCGCATATTAGCAGCTTAGCAGATAGCCTAGCATATATGAGCATAGCAGTCCCTGAGGTAGCAACCAGAGCAGCAATATATAGTATAGTATTTGGTTGATACAGTATTCTAACAGCTAACATTGTTAAAGTGAAATAAAATGTGCAAAAATGCAAGTATTCAGATCTACAATTATATCAAGTGAAGTGTTTCAGTGAAATGCAGTAACTATATTTATACAGCATTCCATAATTTGGAACTTCGGGAAGTGGAGTGAGTTAGTCCTATATTGTTATGTATGTGTGTGTGTGTGGGTCCATGTGGGTGGTATGTATATGTGTGTGTGGGTCCATGTGGGTGGTATGTATATGTGTGTGTGGGTCCATGTGGGTGTTAGGTATGTGTGTGTGTGGGTCCATGTGGGTGTTATGTATATGTGTGATTGGGTCTGTGTGGGTGTTATGTATGTGTGTGTGTGTGTGTGTGTGGGTCCGTGTGGGTGGTATGTATGTGTGTGTGGGTCCATGTGGGTGTTTTGTATGTGTGTGTGTGGATCCGTGTGGGTGTTATGTATGTGTGTGTGTGGGTCCATGTGGGTGTTATGTATGTGTGTGTGGGTCCATGTGGGTGTTATGTATGTGTGTGTTTGGGTCTGTGTGGGTGTTATGTGTGTGTGTGTGTAGGTCCGTGTGGGTGGTATGTATGTGTGTGTGGGTCCATGTGGGTGCTTTGTATGTGTGTGTGTGGATCCATGTGGGTGTTTTGTATGTGTGTGTGGGTCCATGTGGGTGTTATGTATGTGTGTGTTTGGATCTGTGTGGGTGTTATGTATGTGTGTGTCCGGGTGGGTGGTATGTATGTGTGTGTGGGTTGTCCATGTGGGTGTTTTGTATGTGTGGGTCCATGTGGGTGGTATGTATGTGTGTGTGTGGGTTGTCCATGTGGGTGTTTTGTATGTGTGGGTCCATGTGGGTGTTTTGTATGTGTGTGTTTGGGTCCGTGTGGGTTTGGGTCCGTGTGGGTGTTATGTATGTGTGTGTGGGTGTAAATGTTCATGATGGAGGTGAGAGAGACCCCGATGATCTTTTCAGCTGTCCTCACTATTCACTGGAGGGTCTTGCCGTGGGAGGAGGTGCAATTCCCAAAACAGGCAGTAATGCAGCTGCTGAGGATCCTCTCTATAGTGCCTCTGTAGAAGGTGGTAAGGATGGTGGGTGGGAGATGAGCTTTCCTTAACCTCCTCAGGGAGTAGAGACGTTGTTGGGCTTTCTTGGTTATGAAGCTGGTATTCAGGGTCCAGGTGAAGTTCTCTGCTAGGTGAACACCAAGGAACTTGGTGCTTGCAACATTCTCCACAGGGGAGTTATTGATGGTGAGCGGAGAGTGGTCACTCTGTGCTCTCCTGAAGTCGACAGCCATCTCCTTTGTTTTGTCCACATTCAGATGTAGGTTGTTGACTTTACACCTGTCAGTCAGTCTTCCTCTCTGTATGCTGACTTATCTGATGAGACCAACCACAGTAGTGTCATCAGCAAACTCTATGATGTGGTTGGAACTGTGAGTCATGAGTCAGCAAAGTGAATAGGAGTGGACTGAGCACACTGACCTGGGGGGCTCCAGTGCTAAGTGTGATGGCGTTAGAGATACAGCTCCCGATCCAGATTGAGGTCTCTCAGTAAGAAAGTCCAGGATCCAATTGCAGAGGGAAGTGTTCAGGCCCAGCAGGCTCAGCTTTCCAACAAGATGCAAGACGCTGAAGTCTATGAACAGCATTCTAACATAAGTGTCCTTCTTCTCAAGATGAGTGAGGTCCAGATGATGAGTGGTAGCTAATGGAGTCATCTGTAGAGCGGTTGGAGCGATATGTGAACTGCAGTGGGTCCAGTGAAGGGGCCTTGATAGTCATTGAGGCAAGACACTGGAGATTTCTTTGGCACGGGGACAATGGTGGTGGCCTTGAGGCATGCTAGAATAACGGCGCTGCTTAGTGAGATGTTAAAGATCTCTGTAAAAACTCCCACTAGTTGGTCTGCACATTCCCTGAGCACTCTGGCACGAATGTTGTCTGGTCCAGCAGCCTTCCGTGGTTTAACTCTGTGCAGAGTTTTCCTCACATCAGCAGTGGACAGGCACAGTACCTGGTCACTGGGTGCATGGGTGGTCTTTCCTGCCGTCACATTATTCTGTGCTTCAAACCATGTGTAGAAGTCATTTAGTGCATCTGGCAGGGAGGCATCAGTGTCACAGGAGGGAGATGTTTCCTGTAGTTGCTGGGGGCCTGAATGCTCTGCCACATGTGCCGCGTGTCACTGGCATTCTGGAAGTGTCCATGGATTCTCTGAGCATGTGTACGCTTCGCCTCTGTGATAGCTCGTGACAATTCTCTCTGTTCTTAGGGCCGCTCTGTCACCCACTCTAAAGGCTGAGTCACGGGCCTTCAGCAGCGTGCGCACCTCAGCAGTCATCCACGGTTTCTGAGTATGGCGTGTGATGATGGTCCTGGAAATAGAAAGATCATCAATGCATTTGCAGACATAACCAGCCACTGATGCTGTATATTCCTCCAGGTTAACAGAATCATTGTCAGTGGCAGCCTCCCTAAACACGCCCCATGCAGTTTGCTCAAAGCAGTCTTGAAGAGCAGAGATGGCTCCTGCTGCCCAGGTTTTCACCTGCGTCTGGACTGGTTTGGAGCGTCTAACGAGCGTCTGTATGTGGGTATCAGCATTACAGAGATGTGGCATTACACCAGTGGAGAACAGTACTTGCGACAAGCACAGAGTTCTTACACCATTCCGTGTTGATGTAAAAACACACGCCTCCTCCACATGTTTTTCCCATAAAAGATGCATTTCTCTCAGCACGAAACAAAGCCAGCCTGTCCAGCTGAATTGGGAATGTTTAAAACAACCAACTAAATTAATTGACTTAAACCTGCAAGGAAGAAACAGATAAGCTATTTTTAAATTACATTTTCAGTATATTTCATGATACAGGCATTGGTTGGACTAATTTACAATGACAATTAATTGAATTCATTGAGAGTGGCCATTGGTTAGATTTATTCAGAGTGGCCATTGGTTAGATTTGTTCAGAGTGGGTGTTGGTTAGATTCGTTCAGAATGGCCATTAGTTAGATTTGTTCAGAGTGGGTGTTGGTTAGATTCGTTCAGAATGGCCATTGGTTAGATTTGTTCAGAGTGGGTGTTGGTTAGACTCATTCAGAGTAGCCATTGTTCAGATTCATTCAGAGTGGGCGTTGGTTAGATTCATTCAGAGTGGCCATTGTTCAGATTCATTCAGAGTGGGTGCTGGTTAGATTTGTTCAGAGTGGGTGTTGGTTGGATTCATTCAGAGTGAGCATTGTTTGGATCAATTTCGAGTGGGCATTGCTTAGATCTATTCAGAGTGAGCAGAGGTGGCAGAAGTACTCAATAATCAAGTAAAAGTCAAAGTATGACTTACATTTTTTTTACTCAAGTATAAGTATAAAAGCACATGCTCATAAAATGTACTTAAAGTAAAAAAGTAAAAGTATGTCTTTAGAAATCATTTCTAATTCATTTTTTAGATTTATTTAGGTTAGGAGTACACATCCATTAAACTGAGTACATTTTAGCATTTAAGCATTAACATTCTGCAATGTCATTACATCAGGTTATAGGCTATTTCTAGCAGCAGTGCAGTCATCACCCTGAATACTCCAACACTTCAACTATGAACATAGGTTACTGCCATACCAGGCAGATCCAGTGAAGATGACCTGAGAGTTAAAAATCAGACAGCTGACATGTGAAGACGATGAAAAACAACACAGTAATCTTAAAAACTTAAACCTTATCAGCATACTAACACAGTGGGCATTAAACGTGTTTATGGTCCATTTATGTCTTATCTGTGATGATTTGATGCACTGTAGTAATGTTAGATTTTTGCTTTGACATTTTCACAATGCCCATGCCAGCTTTTGTAGTAAAAGAGCGTTCACTGAGCATTACCAAATTCACAGAAAACTGAGGACAATGATTTTTACATTCAGATAGGGACAGATTCTTTTGAATGTCACCAGTTAATCTTTTAACCACATCTAGAGCTTCAAAATCCAAATCAGGCAGACTGATAATGAACTGAAGGCTTGAAACAAATGTAATAAACTTTTTAGAGCTGCCTGTTGTGTTGAGCCAGAACTAAATTGGAGAATATTGTGGCCAGATTCACACAGTCATGCTCATCTCTCAAGGCTGAAGTTTGCTTCGTAATTAAATTCCACTGTTCCACCTTAAAGTCCTGCTAGTGACCGTACAGGCATCTGAACGTAACTGCTATATCATTTAAGGTAGAACAGGAAATTAAGCTACCTTCAGCTTTGTCTAATCTATATGTACTGTTACAGTCAGCAACCCAGGGCTGTATCATTTGAGATGGGGGCCACTGGTTTAACTACAGATATACACTTAGATGTAAAATTTACAGTCTGAGCGTTCTTGTGTAACTGGCACAAAAGGAATTCTTTTGACTCTCCATATCAACCACTTCAGCATTGCTTAAGATAATGGATGAAGCCATGAAAGTAGCCAATCACAGTTTCTCTCCACTTCCCCCCTCCCTTTTCACATCCAGTAGGATTCCGATATTCACTACATTAGGTGCCTGAATACAATTTCTTAGTTAAAAAAAATACAGATGGAGAGAGCTAAAATAAAAAGATAGAGAGAGAAAATAGATAAATAATTAAAGCCAAAGTAACAAGACTGTTTTGAAAATATATGAGTAAAATGTACACATTTTTCTTTTGAAATATAGTAAATAAAAGTAAAGTATTAAGTGACAGAAATACTTGAGTAAAGTACAGATGCCTAAAATAATTACTTAAGTAATTACCATCTCTGAGAGTGAGCATTGGTTGCATTTCATTCAGTGCGGGCATTAGCTGGATTCATCCAGAGCTAACATTGGTTGCATTCATTCTGAGCAGGCATTGAAAGCCAGTAATGCATACCATGTTTGTGTTTGAGTAGTAGACAAAAAGGATTGTTTTATGATTTGAATTTGTTTGGAGTTATTTTTACACATGCTGTTTTGCGGAAATACAGACTAATTTAGGTTTGGTCTTGAAGAGGATTCATAATGAATTATGTTGCTTAAATTACCTGAACCTTTTCCTTGGATGTCAAATAACAAACTTACATTTCTGTCTAATTACAGTTTCAATAGCCAGTCACTTCTGGACTGCATACTGCTGCCTGAACAACAATGGAAGACTGATATCCAGTGCAGGATACCTCATGGACCAGAACGGTACCATGATTCAAATACAAAATCAAAGTGTGCAGAATCTGGAGCAAAGTCTATCTGGACTCTATAAAACAAATTTTCAGGTGTTTGGAGGTCACTGTTAGTGAGTTAATAATGGCTGATTACATCAGCCATTCTACTCAATAATGCTTTGCATGCTTTTTAGGAAATTACTACATTTTAGTGATTTATTTAAAATAAAGATTTTAAACAATTTTAAAGTGGAAAGAAATTCAACAACATAATTTCTTTACTTGTTAAATAGAAAGCTAAGAGCAGTGTCTTTATCTAATGAAGTCATCAGGTATCATGTCTTGCTATTTAATAAAGCTTTTACAGCATTTACAGACATTTGAGTATTCACTGGAAAGCACAGTCTGTGATATGGATACTGCAAGTGTGAGAACTTTAAGACTTAAAACAGTGTCAGTGCTGTACTGAGAATGGACGCCTACCCACATAGTATCTGGACAACAGTGGTCCTGTGGTCAGAAATGGACCAATCATGAATGGGGTAGAGGGAGGCTGAAAAACTGTGCAGCAACAGAGAAACAACAGTCTATTGTCTCTAACTGTGCACCTATATAGACCATTCTACCAAATTAGTTCAAAGTTTCACAGTTGTAAAAAAATATATAAATAATAAAAATAAATAAACAATAAAGTATTCAGACCTTAGATATTTACAATTATTATGTTACGATCTATTTAAACCCTAGGCATTAATAGAGGTAGTAATATGCTAAATTCAGAAAAATAGTAAATTTTTTTAAATCTCTTTAAATTTTTATTTTAAAATAAAATTAAAGGTCACTACTGAAACATTTGGTAAAGTTTGGGTAGTGTTATGATTGTTTTGATAGTGACAAATGGGAATGTCCAATCATTAGTTTTAATAAAATAAACATAATTAACACGTAGGGTCACTCAAAGAAAAAGGATTTTAGTCTAAAGTCCAAGATCAGTTAAATGTCCCAAATGTGTTTTCAACTCTGACTTTAACCCCATAAATGGTCAGGGCCTGTTAGCAGGCCCAAAGTTTTATTACACACTTTTATAACCTAAGAATAGCTCAGCTAATTTGCATTGAAGTTCCTATAGTTTCTTAATAATAAGCCTTAGTATATAATAAACCTGTAATTTTCAGGGATTAAAGGTGCAGTTTGTAAGATTTTAGTTTAAAGTTTAGTTTTAGTTTAAAAATTATCAACAGAATTTAAAGAAATAACAGTTTTGACATTATGTCAAAGACATTTATGCAGGGCTGGAGTGGAACTTGTTTTCAGACTGGGAGTTACATGATGCAGACCAGCCCATCCTAAACTCATCATCCTACCCATTTCAACTCTTCTACCCTGATGCAGAACAATAGCAACCAATCAGAAAGTTGAATTCACACAAGCAAAACCTGCACTGTAGCACCTTTACTATAAAGCATGCATCCACAACTTTTGGCTAGAGAAGACGACAAAACTAAGCTAAAAAGCGTATTGCCACAGCAGGCATGAAACATGTTTATGGTCTGTTTATGTCTTACCTGTGATGGCTGAATGCACTGTAGTAATGTCAGATGTTTGCTTTCACATCTTCACCTAGCCCATGCCAGCTTTTGTTGTAAAGGTGCATTGTAAGTACCAAATTAGAAGAAAACCGATGATGATGACCTTTTTTACATTTGTTTTTGTCTTTGGTCAGGTAGAAAATGAGAGTCTTTTAGCTACAGATATGCTTTTAAATGTGACTAGTTAATCTTTTAACCGCAATTGGAACTTCAAATTCAAAAACATTAATTCATGCTGGAAATGGACTCTGTAGAGCAGGGGTTCTCAACCTTTCCCACCCAAGGCCCACCTGTTTGTAACTATAAAGCATAGCAGCCCACAGAAAAAACTAAAATCAACTTTTTTTTTAAATAGTTTTCTTTTTTTCTTGATTGCTCACACAGAAAACCTGTGAATTATGGCCTAAAAAAGATCAGATCCTTTTAAATTCAATCACAGAAACCAAAATTTGCAGTTAAGTTAAAAAACATAACATGTAAAAAAAACCTATGTTTGCAGAGATATCAAAACAGGGGAAAAAGGAAAAAAAGTAGATGTGGTCTGTGATTTGGAGCTGCAGTCCATCGCGTTTTCACTGAAAATACTCTTGTGGCTTCTTCCCACAGGAGTAACTGTTTGGTCTGGAGTATCTTTAGTTTTGAGGGTTTTAGGGCCTCATTTGAAATAAACCTCACTCCAATCACTTTTGGATCAGCATCGCTACAATCAGCAATAATAATAAACCTTGCTTGATATCTGCTTTGTCATTAGCTTATCAATTTGAGTTTAAACACTCAGGTCGCTGGTGCTCGGCCAGAAACCAAACACAGATCTTCACTATTATTTATGACCCGAATACAGGTGGAGTGTTCACACACATCAAAACGGAGCGAACTAAAAATAAAAAGTCTAAAAGATCCGCACCAAACAAGGTAGGAGAAATACCCTGAGTCTCTGGCTAACTGCACTGCGTGCCAGCGGCTGCATTATCTGAAACTGATGACGTTTAATTAGCCTGCGACTGTGGTGTTTTTGTTTATATGTCTCTACTGGCCCACTACGACCTACTGCCTCCCCCCGAGTTAAGGCCCGCGGACCACTAGAGAGTGCTTGACGGCCCACTAGTGGTCCGCGGAATATGTTTCTACTGCTCCAGAGTCCAGTGGCGGCATGCTTTACACCACTCCATCTGACGCTTGCCGTTGTCCTTGCATGCAGCTGCTCGGCCATGGAAACTCGTGCCATGAAGCTCCCATTGCTCTTGAGTCAGCAGAGTGTTGGTGACTTTTATACACTATGCTCCTACAAAAAAGAACTCACATGAAAACATCATCCCAACATTAAAGCTTCATGATTTGGGGCTGCTTTGCTGTGTCTGGGCCTGGACCGATTGCCATCATCAGGGAAAAATGAATTCCCAAGTTTATCAAGGTATTCTACAGGATCATGTCAGGGTGGCTGTCCATCAGCTGAACATCAGTAGAAGCTGGGTGGTGCAGCAGGACAATGACCCTAAATGTCAAAATAAATCTGCTACAGAATGGTTGCACACAAAATTTGCCTTTTGGAGTGGCCCAGTCAGACTGGGTGTATCCTGCCTTCCGCCCAATGACTGCTGGGATAGGCTCTGCCGCCCCACCCCCCGTGACCCAGAAGGATAATCGGCTTAGAAAATGTATGTTTTTGTGTGTGTGAGTGGCCCAGTTGGAGTCCAGACCTTAACCCAATAGAGGTGCTATGGAATGACCTCAAAGGAGCCATTCAACACCAGACATTCAAATATTGTGTCTGAGATGAAGCAGTTCTGTAGGGAAGAATGGTACAGTATTCCTCCTGAACGTTTGATCTGCAGCTATCAGAAGTACTTGCTTAAGGTAATTGCTGCCAGGGTGTTTGACCAGTTATTAATAAATCCAAGGGTTCACTTACTTTTTCCACCAGCACTGTGAATGTTTAATTGATGTGCACAATAAAGATATGAAAGATTATGATTACTTATGTGTCATTAGCTTTAGCACACTGTGTTTGTCTATGCTCTTGAATTAGATGTAGAACAGATCACATTTTAAGACCAATGAATCTGAAATGAATGCTAGGCAATTCCAAAGGGTGCACATATGTTTTCTTGCCACTGAATGCTTTATTGTTTATGTAATGTTAGGGCCCAAGCCCTGGTAAATTTTCACATAGGGTTATAAAAACCCTCAGAAATTTATATTACTAGGGAGGTCCACTCCTAGCAGTGACACTGTTACGCTGTGTCTGATACAGTCATGCCAGAGTCACTGCTGTGCTGAGAATGAACCACCACCCAAATAATATCTGGACAAAAGCGGTCCTGTGGTCAGAAACTGGCCAGTTATGCATGGCATAGGGGGAGGCTGACAAACTGTAGAGCAACAGATGGATTACAATCTGTAACTGTACATCTACACACCATGGTCCAGTACCAGAGAACTTTAAATTTGTGTTCTTCCACTGACCACTCATGGCTCTTAACTCCAAACCACTCCATATGTGTAGTAGTGCAGCATTTCTCTACCAGCTTCAGCATCATGAGGTTCAAGGAGTCACCAGTGACTGATGAGCTATAATAACAGTAATGGTGAAAACATACTACTAATCCAAGTTTGCTGTAATTATAAAATCTCATCGTCATTTAGATTCTAGCTACATTAATGTTGCTAAAGAATCAGAAAAGTATTACTACTCTGAACACATTTGGTCAGCCTCTTTTTTCAGCCTCTTCAGGGATCCAAAAAAGTTTAGAAAATTAAACAGCTTTGTTTTTTTCACAAAGTTCAAGATCCTCATTCAATATGTAGCATCACTACTTCCATGTAAGTGTCACTTGTAGGTAGTTTATGGCTGTTTATGGTCCTTTTACTTTGGTGATTTGGTTAACTGTCTTCTCAGCTACTCACTTACAGTAACAGGTATTGTTCTTCATGTGTGGGGAGGTATCATCAAAAAAGACCAAAGTAAAAGGGCCATAAACAGCTCATAATGCTGCTGCTCATAAGTGCAGAAAGAAACTAGTTAAAAAAACTCAACCCTCTCAAGAAAATGTGGCTGGATGTGGTTTTTGGTGATTCAGAGTGAATGAAATGTAAAAATATTTACTTTTACTTATTTACTTTATTTGTAGTTTGTTTCACAGTGCAGTGGATTTATATTCCTGTGCAGGATGGTGACCTGTTACCCAAAGCTGAACAACAGCATGTCCAGCTCCAAAGTAACTTGACTTAAACAAATCACCTAGTTTTAAATGTAATGGCTCAGCTCCTCATCCCCTTCACTAGTTGCTTAGTTGCTTAGATGAAGCTAATTACATCAGTCAATTAAGAACCACACTAAAGTATTGGGACACATTACACATACAGGAGCTTTTATGAATCCCATTATAAATCCATAGGCATTAATATGGAGCTGGTCCCCTCTTTGCAGGTATAACAGCTTCCACTCTTCTGGGAAGCTTTCTACAAGTTTTTGGAGAGTGTCTGTGGGAATTTGGCCCATTCATCCAAAAGAGCATTTGTGAGGTCAGACACTGATGTTGGACGAGAGGGCCTGGCTCACAATCTCCATTCTAGTTCATTCCAAAGGTGATCGATGGGGTTGAGAAGCAAGCATCTGATAAGTGTCTGCTCTTTTTCTTTCTAAAAAGATCCATTATCTATTATTAAGGTTGTCTTAAACTCAAATTAACATCAGAAATTCAAAGTCTTAAATAATAAAAATAAACTGTAGCGTTGGCAGTGAAGCTTCCCAGAATCCTTAGTGGTTTTGATGGTTTCTGTTTATTAGATTTTATTTATCTTATGTTTCATCAACTATTGTCAGTTATAGTTATTATTGTGTTATAACATGATCTTCATGTGAAAGATGAGATGCATTTTGCATGTTTTATTTTATTTTAATCTTGATGGTGTTTTGCATTCAAGTTTACCAGTTTAGGCTGCAGGTCTGTGAGCAGTTCCTGTTGGCATTTATACAGTTCCTGAACAGACTGACACAAATACAAGAAATCGTTAGAAATCTTCTTGTATTTGAGCCATCTGTCTAAAATATAATGAAGTAAACCTTTCAGAAATATTTTAACTGACACAAGTACATGGGTAGCCTTGTTATTGGAGTGTTTTTTGCAAACTAATTTTTTGCAATAAATTCATA